>NC_133687.1:8760612-9020612 GCF_048934315.1 Petromyzon marinus
CATTTACTTCGTCGTTTCGACGCCGCTGAGGAAGCGCGCGGTGCGTGTTCACCCGCTGCGGCTCGTTGGCGGTGGCCGACGCGGCCGCGCCGTCGTGCCGCCCGCGGGCGCTACCTGCGTGACGCGGGGCGGCGAGGTGGCGTGGCGCGGGAAAAGGTCGAGCGAGGTGGGCCGCCGGAGCGTGCGCGCCGGGGGCGGCCGTGCCCCCTCGCCGCCCGGGCCCCAGGGCAGCTCGCCCGCCCTGGCCGCCTTGGCCGCCTTGGCCGCCGTCGCCGCCTTGGCCGCCGGCGCCGTCGCCGCGTCCCGTCGAGCGTCTCTACCGGAGCCTCCGGCGGGCGCCGGAGGCGACGCCGTTCGGCCGTCGCCGCCGTCGCCGCCGTCGCCGCCGTCGCCGCCGTCTGCCGGCGCCGTCCCCGACGTGACGGTGGCCGACGCGACGTCGTCGATCATGTCCAGCTGCAGCATCTCGGCGTGGATGGAGCTGCCCGCCGTGCCGACGTCCGCCACCTGTGCACCACCCACCGCCCCCCCCCCCCCCCCCCGGGACACAAAGACTACTTAAAACTAAAACTCTAACACTCCTTGTGTTTCATTCCACCGAAGTAGGGGCCCACTTGAGCTCGGCAGTTCTTTATCAGAAGCGACCTGGCCATCACAAATGACAGCTCAACAAAGTGAACACTTGTACCGATCGGCGGGGCGATTTGTTCGTCTGTTGGGCGGCGGAGGGTTCTTAACGACAAAAATTTAATCAAGTCATTACTCTGCCTATCCGTGAACATCAATTATGAGTCGAGGGGATATACTTTGGGGTGTTTTTATTCCAAATGGGTAACGAACCTGAAATGCGTCTGCCCAGGCGGATATTAAAAAAAAAACGATGCGTTTTACAAGAATAATTGGAAGATCACAGTATTGTCTAAGAAACCTCCACCGACATAAGACGTACAGACATCGGTTCAAAATTGCGAATGGAATGTATACCCGAGAGCATATCATGCATTTCCTCAATACCGTGTCTGTAATGCTTAATTTCAACAGGTGGTAATTCGAAATAACCTAAAACACTCGCGAAAAGATTGTTGTTGTTGTTGTTGTTTTAACAATCATTCTCTGAAGGCGTGAACTGCATTTCTTGACTCTGACAACAGATTTCATTTATAATTTACGCTCACCCGCAAGCGCGCACGCGACCGAAGGAAGGGAGCAGGGTCAGCGCCCTCCGTGCATCAAGTGGGCGTACCGCGTGATAGCAGTTGCCACGGTAGTGCGTTCCCATCCCACAGTCCTTTGCGATCTCGGAAAGGTCATCGTCCTCAAACTCATCCAGGCTGAGTTCGTGAGCCAGCCTGCGGCGCGCACACAGCACACAAAACGCGGCGGCGACGTTCCACACGAAAACACATCGCGGCACGCACGCACGCACGCAGTGCAAACACCAAGATCACCCCGTGTAGCCTCAACAGACTTTTTGGGGGGCAAGTGAAGGCCTGCACGGCGCGCGAGGAGGTGTGTGGCCAGCCACCACGCCCGGCCACGTTTGTCTCCCTAATGGCGGTCTGCGCACTGAACCAGCTTTCGCATTTGAGACAAAGCCGACCTAGGGGAGGCCCATAAGCGGTTCAGATGATCTTCGCAGCTGTTGGTGGCAGGCTGCGGGCAGCAATGGAACTCGGGTTGCCGGTTCGCAGCACAGCCCGGGAACTGCTACGCCCGCCGCTCCAGCGCAGACACAGACACGCACACGATGGGGATTAAAGTGACACCAAGCCATGAGCGATCGCATGCAACCCTCTCTTTATCGCATCGGAAAATGCCCTCGAGTCTCATCAAAGACACGCCCGTTGGTAACAAATGCTACTTGAATGCTTGGTGCCGTAGGCAAGAGCCTGCCGTGAATAGTCGCGCTTGGGGCAAGTCACTGTCACAAGGGCACGAGGCGGTTGTAAGGGCGCTGCTGTGGAAAGGGAGATGTTGTCTCCTTCGCCTGGTATGTAGGAGGTCGTGGGTTCGATCCCAGACCCTGACGACGCACGTTGTATATTTGGAGTTAGCGTGATCTCTCTCTCTCTCTCCCGTGGTGGTCGCGTAGATTTTTCTCCGGGTTACACCAGTTTCGCCCTCCACATTGAGAATCAACACGCGCTTAAGATGATTTGACTGCTACTATCAATTCCCACACATTATGATGATTATATAAGCCACTTGGATGCGCTATCTACATATATATAAAAGTCAAAAATTGTCTGTGGCTTTGTGTGTGTTTGCACGCTTGTGAACGCTTTCCCTCTCCAACGGTGGGGTTTACGTAAAATAAAAATAGCAAGGTACCACACCGTAAGCCCCGCTGTGAGCAAGCGCTATTCCTTTTTCACATCCGTCAACTTTAAATTAATTTAATTAGCGATTTAGTGCGTTTTTTGTGCGATTCGTTATTTATTTATTGATGACGCGTGCACGACCATACCAACTCGCGCGCCTTTGGTGGGGGGGACGGCCCATGCCAAGTCGCGCGCCTTCGGTGGGAGTGAGGGGGACATTTTCTTTCACGTTAGAAATGCTATAAAAATACACTAAACGCTAAAGTTAATTCTTCACAGTGTGATGTCCCCCCCACCCCAATGCGTGCAGTTATAACTACTATACAGTCGCTAGATGCTACCACTATAGGCCGTAGATATTACTGCAGAGCGGCCGGGGAGATCGTGGCTGGGGGGGGGGGAGGGGGTCAGGGGTAGCAGCCCAGCCCCAGCCTGCCAAGGTGCCACCTCGGCCGGCTGGACAATCTAGGCGAGGCCGGAGGCTCTGCACGGGACTAGGCCTCACCACGCCACTCTGTCAGGTGAGTACTTTGTGCTATAGAGTCGATAGATACTGCTATAGAGTCAGCATGTTACACTGTAGTGATAGCAGGTACCACCACAGTCGGTATGCACTGCTGTAATCATAGCAGGCACCACCACAGACAGTACGCACTGCTGTTAGATTTTTAAGAGTAGTTTTTAAATGTTTTTTGGCCCATGCAACGCCGGGTATATAACCTAGTTTTGAAATAAAATTGTTTAAAAAATGTGTGCCGTCTTGGCAGATTGCTGATTAACAGATCGGGCGTTTGGTGATGAGGTTCAGGGACAGTTTAAAATGCCCAGGGGGGTTGTTTTAATCAAGAGGCTTTAAAAAGCAAAAGACAATGCTCTTGGAAAACACCGGCCCAGAATGCCCGTAGGTTGATGCATACAAATGTTATTCCAGTGATGCAACGGACACCTCACCTGTAAATGATAACAAATTGCCAGCACACTCGATCTAGGGTCTCCACATTTTCCACCGCAAACCAAACCCGTGCATATTTCTCAAACCCAGATCAAATCCGGACACTTTGGCAATTGGCAGCTGTGGTCGGGGTGGCAGGAATTGATTAGGATCGAGGTCTGCGACCGGCGTTGTGTTCAACTTTATCACAGGAAACCGGATGGTTTCAACGACGGACAAAGGTCGCCGGTCGGGGTCAAACCCCCGGACAGGCGGAAACTCTGAACTCGACCGCCCCATCGGCTTCCAGTGGATCCCCAGATTACCTCCCCACGATCAAGATCCGCGGTCGGCTCGGATCGGCCAACCCCCCCTACCCCCCACTCTCGACTGCCCTCCCAGTGCCCTCCTCTTGAGCAACCATGGCCTCCTGTTGATGCCTCCAGTCAACCTCCTCTCCTGTTGATGACTCCAGTCAACCTCCTCTCCTGTTGAAGTCTCCAGTCAACCTCCTCCTCCTGTTAAAGTCGCCAGTCAACCTCCTCCTCCTGTTAAAGCCTCCAGTCAACCTCCTCTGCTGTTGAAGCCTCCAGTCAACCTCCTCTCCTGTTGATGCCTCCAGTCAACCTCCTCTCTCGTTGATGCCTCCAGTCAACCTCCTCTCCTGTTGAAGCCTCCAGTCAACCTCCTTTCCTGTTGAAGTCTCCAGTCAACCTCCTCTCCTGTTGAAGCCTCCAGTCAACCTCCTCTGCTGTTGAAGCCTCCAGGTCAACCTCCTCTCAATCGGAGGTCTCTCCTCCTCTTCAAGATCCTTCCTTGCCCCTATATCTGTAATTCAGCCCCCCCCCTCCCAGCCTCTCCACCATACAGCCATCCACACAGCGGAGACAATTTCCGCTCTTCAGGTCCAGGTTGAAGTATCTTCTCGTCTCCTCTGCCCCTGACTGATGACAGACGCCCCCCCCCCCCATGAAGTGTCTGAATCAGTGCCGTTGCCCCACGCGCATCTCAACTCCCCTCTCTGACCCGCGGGCCCCCCACTTGCAGAACAATCAGCGACAAAATCCCGACTCCCTTCTGAGGTACCTCAACACGCACAGCACCACAATGATCATGCGCCACTTCAGTGCAGAAACACGAGTCCCGAGAAAATTAAGCAGACGATATGCCTGTCCCTCCACGTGAAAAAAAAAATCACAATTGTTTTTTTTACTTTTTTACATCCCATCAACCATCCAGGGCCTTGTGGGCGAGTGCTTAATTCCAGCAGCGTTGGTCGAGCAGCACAGCTTCGTTCTTGAACCGTATGTGTGCACGGTGAACTTCTTGCCGGCACCGTACGTAGCCAACCGTGCTCATCGGAGGAGCGAGAGGGACGGACGTGCTGTCCAAGCAACTGGATCCAGTCAACCTCCTCCTCCTCGCTGTTTGCCGAGCTGTCCTCCGGTGGGGTCACATTCAGCCGCTTCATACCTCGACAATCGCATTACGATGTACGGCGCGCAGCGACGCATTATTAATACGCGCGTTCACCGTTTTTCGACAATGTCATACATGGCGCACGTTATACAACCAGGATGCAAACGGGCAAACCGGACCCAATTTCCATTATCGGGTTTGAAACCTTTCCAAGCCATCTCATCCCATCCCCCCCCACCCACCTCCCTGCATTATTAACGATGCCCCATAAAGCGGGAAGCCAATGTGACCGATCGATGCGCTGCTGCTTATTTTACCAGCGGCTCGCTTCCCCCCATGGCGTCTCAATTTCTCCTCCGACCATTGCTTCCCTTCGTGAGAAGACCCAGCAGCAGCAGCAGCGGCGGCGGCGGCAGCAGCAGCAGCAGGCACGCCGGTCTAGAACGTAAACTCATTACTCGGCAGCAACGCTGCTGCTGCGCCTGCTAATACTGCTGCTACTGCTCGTGTTGCTGTTGCTGGTGCTGCTGCGACTACTGCTGCTACTGCTCGTGTTGCTGTTGCTGCTGCTGCTACTGCTCGTGTTGCTGTTGCGACTGCTGGCGCTACTGCTGGTGCTGTTACTGCTGCTACTGCTGGTGCTGATACTGCTGCTACTGCTCGTGTTGCTGTTGCGACTGCTGACGCTACTGCTGGTGCTGTTACTGCTGCTACTGCTGGTGCTGATACTGCTGCTACTGCTCGTGTTACTGTTGCTACTGCTGGTGCTGATATTGGTGCTGCTACTGTTGGTGCTGCTGCTACTGCTGCTGATGCTGCTATTGCTGGTGCTGCTAGTGATGATGCTATTGCTGGTGCTGCTGCTGATGCTGCTATTGCTGGTGCTGCTAGTGATGATGCTACTGCTGTTGCTACTGCTGCTGGTGCTGCTGCTGCTGAATTGGCAGTGGCGCACAAGCACAATCAAGCAACAAAACTCGGCACACAATCGGAGACGTGTCCGACGTATCACATCGTATCACGCGATACATCACAATGTTGTGATACATCGGATATCGCAGTCGCATGCACAGTACCATTATTATCTCGCATGGGTTAACAACCCACAACCATTAGGACGTTATTATTATTATCTGCACAGTCTAACATGGCCGAATGAAAGTTTAAACAATGAATATTAATGAGTTTGTAAATTCTCGGTTCCAACTTGCTGCAGGTGGCATTGCAGGAATGCAAAGGAGTCAGAATCTAAATATTGATTTATACTGGAGGAATCCGATGAGCTTTAAAGCTCTTTTTCACACATGTCCAGCAGAATGCAAACTAGTCGGAATATCAAATGTGAGCATCAGTAAAACCAGTCAATACGTTGCAATGAATGTTTCACTTTGATGGCTTTTACCGGCATTGCAAGCTGTGAAATAAAAAAAAAATTACCTCCTGACCTGGCATCACAGTCACTGGCACCACCAGCCAGAGGATTAACTGTGTCACTTTTAAATCAGTGGATTATCTGTGTTACTGTGCAATCAGTGGATTATCTGTGTTACTGTGCAATCACTGGATTATCTGTGTTACTGTGCAATCAGTGGATTAACTGTGTCACTGTGCAATCAGTGGATTTACTGCGTCACTGTGAAATCAGCTGTGTCACTGTGAAATTAGTGGATTGACTGTGTCACTGTGAAATCAGTGGATTGACTGTGTCACTGTGAAATCAGTGGATTTACTGTGTCACTGTAAAATCAGTGGATTGACTGTGCCACTGTGAAATTAGTGGATTGACTGTGTCACTGTGAAATCAGTGGATTTACTGTGACACTGTGAAATCAGTGGATTGACTGTCACTCTGCAATCAGTGGATTGACTGTGTCACTGTGAAATCAGTGGATTAACTGTGTCACTGTCAAATCAGTGGATTTACTGTGACACTGTGAAATCAGTGGATTGACTGTGTCACTGTGAAATCAGTGGATTAACAGTGTCACTGTGAAATCAGTGGATTAACTGTGTCACTGTGACATCAGTGGATTTACTGTGTCACTGTGAAATCAGTGTATTGACTGTGTCACTGTGCAATCAGTAGATTAACTGTGTCACTGTGAAATCAGTGGCTTGACTGTGTCACTGTGAAATCATCGGATTAACTGCGTCACTGTGCAATCAGTGGATTTACTGTGTCACTGTGAAATCAGTAGATTAACTGTGTCACTGTGAAATCAGCGGGTTAACTGTGTCACTGTGAAATCAGCGGATCAACTGTGTCACTGCAAAATCAGTGGATTTACTGTGTCACTGTGAAATCAGTAGATTAACTGTGTCACTGTGAAATCAGTGGATTAACGGTGTCACTGTGAAATCAGTGGATTAACAGTGTCACTGTGAAATCAGTGGATTAACTGTGTCACTGTCAAATCAGTGGATTTACTGTGACACTGTGAAATCAGTGTATTGACTGTGTCACTGTGCAATCAGTAGATTAACTGTGTCACTGTGAAATCAGTGGCTTGACTGTGTCACTGTGAAATCATCGGATTAACTGCGTCACTGTGCAATCAGTGGATTTACTGTGTCACTGTGAAATCAGTAGATTAACTGTGTCACTGTGAAATCAGCGGGTTAACTGTGTCACTGTGAAATCAGCGGATCAACTGTGTCACTGCAAAATCAGTGGATTTACTGTGTCACTGTGAAATCAGTAGATTAACTGTGTCACTGTGAAATCAGTGGATTAACGGTGTCACTGTGAAATCAGTGGATTAACTGTGTCACTGTGAAATCAGTGGATTAACTGTCACTGTGACATCACTGGATTTACTGTGTCACTGTGAAATCAGTGTATTGACTGTGCCACTGTGAAATCACGGTTTTCTGTGACTGTTTTTGGGCAGAATGCATGATGTCACAACACAGATGGTGAGTGCAGTAGAACCCCTCTTAACGACCACCACTGTTAACGACGAATCGCTTAACGACGGGCCTCCATAGAACCCAGTGTATAGTGTAGTGTATAGCGTAGTGGAAAGTAGTATATAGTGTAGTGTATAGTAGTGTATAAGAGTGTATAGCAGTGTATAGTGTAGTGTATAGTGTAGTGTACAGTAGTGTAGTGTATAATAGTGTATTGTGTAGTGTATATTAGTGTAGTGTATAGTGTGGTGTATAGTAGTGTAGTGTATAGTAGAGTAGTGTATAGTAGTGTAGTGTATAGATGTGTAGTGTATAGTAGCGTAGTTATAGTAGTGTAGTGTATTAGTAGTATAGTGTAGTGTATAGTAGTGAAGTGCCTCCGTAGAGCCCAATGTGTTCGCTTACCGACCATTCCACGGTTAACGACGGGCTGTTATAGGTACAGTACATGTTAATTAATACATTGATTAACCAGGTTTATTTTAATAGTGTGTGTTTATAACGTTGTTAGTATCTTTATGTGTTAATATCCATTGCTTAAATATGATAAAGTACGATGTTTTCGTGCGAAAATGTTTTAACTTCCGATGTTATCAGAACGAATTAAGCTTTTAACGTGTATTTCCCATACTCTCTTAACGAGCAAATCACTGAACGACCGGCCTCGTGGAACCAATTAACGTCGTTAAGAGGGGTTCCTCCGCACACTTTACGACGTTGTTTCACGAATATGATTATTGAATGTGACAGCTGATGAGCGAAAAATGCTCATATTCTTTGCATCACCTTATTAACGTACAGCATCCTCTCATCTCGCCCTCTGTAATAACAACCTGGCAAGATATCCAGGACACAGTACGAGTTAGGGTTGCCAAACCGAGACACATTTCTCAGTCTTCCCGGTTGCATGTGTCGTGACATCGCGGACGCCACAGTGGTGTGGGTGTGGTAGCGGCCCTAGAGGGGCTCGGTCAGCGCTGATTGAGACCGCTGGATGGCACCTCGCTTGGCGTGCAGTGCCAGCCCCTGCAGGACAGGGTGTGGGAGTGCCGGCCGTGGGAAAGGGGTTACTGAAGGCCAAGGCACTCTGGTGGACCCGAGAGGACACGTGACCGGTTAAGTCTGCGAAGGGGCCCCGAGTGGGGGCTAGGGGTGGTCACGTGGTCGGGGACGAGATCCTGCTCGAGGATTCTGGAAGGTGGTCGTGGCCAAGGGCGGAGCCGGCCACGCCGCAGAGAATACAAGCCGGGTCCCCCAGAGGGACCGGCGTTGTTGTTGTTCATCCTGAAAAAAAGCCTTCCTCTACGTTCTACGTGCTCCGAGTCTCCAACACGTGGACCTGGACCCGAGCTGTGGCCCGGTCCGTAGTAGCCAGATACGTTGTAATTAGCGTAGTTAGCCTGCTGGTCACCACCTGGCTAACTACACCAGTTACGTTGTAATTAGTGTAGTTAGCCTGGTGGTCACCACCTGGCTAACTACACCAGTTATGTTGTAACTAGTGTAGTTAGCCTGGTGGTCACCACCTGGTTAACTACACTAGTTACGTAGTGACTAGTGTATAGTTAGCCTGGTGGTCACCACCTGGCTAACTACACCAGTTATGTTGTAACTAGTGTAGTTAGCCTGCTGGTCACCACCTGGTTAACTACACTAGTTACGTAGTGACTAGTGTAGCTAGCCTGGTGGTCACCACCTGGTTAACTACACTAGTTACGTAGTGACTAGTGTAGTTAGCCTGGTGGTCACCACCATAAGTTGTTATTCTGTTAAGGGGAAGTTGCCCCGTGTGTTGGTGTTAAACAAATGTGTTGCCTCCAAGAGTACGTCTGCGACTCAGTTGAACTCACTACACATGGAAGATGTTGTCGTATACAGTAATGTACAAAGACAAATGTTACCCGTATAGCCTGTAACAGACTGTTGGGGCAAGTACTGTTAGCGAGCACCTATAAAGGCCGGCACGGCACACGAGGGGGTGGGCTGGCTAGCACCACGACCGACCGCCTTTGTCTCCCCAGTGGCGATGTTTACACCGCACCGCACCAGGTGCACACACACACGTGCGTGCCTGGTGATGCACACATTTGGTGGGAGTTAAGGGTTGGTGATCCATGTCACGATTACTGAAATTCCCAAACCCCTATTGGGCTGCGAGGTGACCCAGGGGGCTTTGCAGCACCGTGAGCCATCTCGCGTGGACTTTTGTCCGCCATTCATTCTCCCGCGCGGATGGAAGGAAAGCGTCCAATTAAAAAAATGCAATGTTGGCAACAACAAAAAAAAGAACCCCAGAAATGCAGGGGGAGGGGGGGGAGGACCCCTCGATCCTCCAGAGTCGAGAGGAGCCTTGGGGCACCCGGCGAGGATTCCTGAAGACACAAGATCGCGTGCCCACCTCCTCGGGTGAGGGGCTCGGTGATCCGGGAGAGCTTCGGAGTCGAGCCCGCTGCTCCTCCGGATCGAGAGGAGCCGGTTGAGGTGCCTCGGGCACCCCGGTAAGGATGCCCCCTCCATCCCGGTAGACTCCCCCTAGAACTCTACTGGGCAGCAGCAGCAGCAGCAACGTCCCGCTGGGCGAAGACCCCGGGGCTATGTTGCTCGACTCGCCTGCGAGCTCCTGGGAATTCCCCAGGAAGAGCTACAGTCTTGTATATAGTAGTGTAGTGTATAGTGTAGTAGTGTATAGTGTAGTAGTCTAGTGTAGTAGTGTATATTGTAGTAGTCTAGTGTAGTAGTGTATAGTAGTCTAGTAGTGTATAGTAGTCTATAGTGTAGTAGTGTATAGTGTATAGTAGTGTATAGTGTATTGTAGTGTATAGTAGTCTATAGTGTAGTGTATAGTGTAGTAGTGTATAGTAGTGTATAGTGTAGTCTATAGTGTAGTAGTGTATAGTGTAGTAGTGTATAGTAGTCTATAGTGTAGTAATGTATAGTAGTGTATAGTGTAGTAGTGTATAGTGTAGTGTATAGTGTAGTAGTGTATAGTGTAGTAGTGTATAGTATAGTAGTGTATAGTGTATAGTAGTGTATAGTGTATTGTAGTGTATAGTAGTCTATAGTGTAGTATATAGTGTAGTAGTGTATAGTAGTGTATTGTAGTGTATAGCAGTGTATAGTGTAGTAGTCTATAGTGTAGTAGTGTATAGTGTAGTAGTGTATAGTAGTCTATAGTGTAGTAATGTATAGTAGTGTATAGTGTAGTAGTGTATAGTGTAGTAGTGTATAGTGTAGTAGTGTATAGTGTAGTAGTGTAGTAGTGTATAGTGTAGTAGTGTATAGTGTAGTAGTGTATAGTGTAGTAGTGTATAGTGTAGTAGTGTATAAAGTGTGGTGTATAGTGTAGTAGTGTATAGTGTAGTCGTGTATAGTGTAGTCGTGTATAGTGTAGTAGTATATAGTGTAGTAGTGTATAGTGTAGTAGTGTATAGTGTAGTAGTGTATAGTGTATAGCAGTGCTGGAGTCTCTCGCCAGGGAGGTGTGGACCGCCACGACTCAACACGCTGCTGCCGACGCGACCCTCACCAGGACAAGCGGACTGCGAAACGGACGAACGACTAACACGACTATTTCTCCGCCTCCTCTGGATTAAAAAGATGCTGCGGAAAATACAACGCACGCCGAAATGGCTGTCCGTGTCATTAAGGTTATACAAATCTGGTCACGCACAACTAACGGATTACAGGCTGCAACACCACTTAATCAAACAAAAATGGTAGATGGAGTGCGTCTTATAATCCGGATAATACGGTGGGGCTAGGAGATGTTAACTACCTCGCCTGGTATGCAGGAGGTTGTGTGCTCGATCCCGACCCTGACGCCTGTATATTTGGAGTTTGCGTGGTCTCTATCATCATCATCACGGTGGATAGGAGATGTTAACTACCTCGCCTGGTATGCAGGAGGTCCTGGGCTCGATCCTGACCCCAACGCCTGCTGCTGTATATTTGGAGATCGCGTGTCTCTCTCCCCGTGGTGGCGTGGATTTTTCTCCGGGTCCCCCGGTTTTCCCCTCCACATTTCGAATGAACGTGCGTTTCGAGGACTGTATTAGGTGGCTGCTATAGATTTCCACAAAAGCCACTTCGTTGCACCATCAATTGTGACCAGGTCGCTCTGTTAAAAGAACAACTATACAGCTCAGCGGACCTCACCCGGTAAAATAAAATTATACATCAAAACGTATTATTCTGTAGGCGACCCCTGTTTAATAATAAAGGCACGTGCTTACCCCCCCACCCCCACCGACTCCTTCCATCATCCATCCCAACTCGCCATCCCTCCCCAACCCCAATCCCTCCCCTCCGCGCGCATGCGCTATAGCGCATCTCGCCCTCGTCCCAAGCGCAATGAAATGTCTCTCTGGTCTATCGTTAATCCTAAACGTGAACGGGGCTTCCGTTTTTTTTTGTGTACGACTGCTTATTTCATGGGTAGTATGATTGTCCAATGAAACGACAGTCCCCGGGAACGATGTGATCGGCGCACACACACACACAGAGACGTACAGCCACATCAATCAATGCCCGGCGTTCACCAATTAAGTAGCCTCTTCAATGGCTTCCCTGCAATCCCATTCCCCTAGCCAGGGACAAGCTTCCAATGTGGCTGGGAGATTTTTTTAAATATTATCAACAAATAACAGTATCGTCGGTCAAATCCCACGACGCTTAATTGGGAGCCCTTGTGTCCGTTGTTAAAATATTATCCAGCCACGTGAAACTGTGGGCAAACGCGCGACATGATTTGCCGAGTGTGGGGCGTGGGGGGATATATAGGAAATCGCACCGATGTTTTGTAACGTGTGTCGACAACATCCGTTGTTGTTGTTGAGATGCACGTACCTGTGTTTTGCTGGCGAGGAATGATGATTCAACGCCACCAAAGGCGAGCTCATCTCTGTCAATTCCATCCCGAGATAATTTAATTCTAACCACAATGGAAGACAGAGGCGGGTGGAGAGGGGGGGGAGGGAGAGAAAAATCCGATCTTATTCTGCTTGTACACGTCCCCGACTATAGCCTTCTTCCTCGATGCAGCTGCGATTCTTGCATCACGTCCTCGCCGTCGTTGTTCGCAGTCATAATCATTATTTCACGGTACGGATATGCACATAAATAAACACGTACGTTATTTGCTCTCTATAAATATTATTCAACTAGAGCCACCGTGAGGGGGGCGGCGTGGCGGGGGGGGGGGCCTTCTAAACCACTCGGAACGAAAATCGCCTGCGCCGCCTGTCATCACACTGCGCGCCTCGATATTGCAACCACGCCCGTTATCACCCCGCACGCACTGACGCAACGACGCACACGACGCGCGTGCGTGCACGTGCGTCGTGTGCGCACGCGCGCGCGTGCGTGGCGTGCGCACGCGCGCGCGCGCGTCATTGCGCGTGCAAAGTTGGTTCGGCGGTTGGGGTGGTGGGATGAGTGGGGTGGTGGGATGAGTGGGGTGAGTGGGATGAGTGGGGTGGTGGGATGAGTGGGGTGGGTGGGGTGAGTGGGGTGGTGGGATGAGTGGGATGAGTGGGGTTGTGGGATGAGTGGGGTGGTGGGATGAGTGGGGTGGTGGGATGAGTGGGGTGGTGGGATGAGTGGGGTGAGTGAGGTGGTGGGATGAGTGGGGTGGTGGGATGAGTGGGATGAGTGGGGTTGTGGGATGAGTGGGGTGGTGGGATGAGTGGGGTGGTGGGATGAGTGGGGTGGTGGGATGAGTGGGGTGAGTGAGGTGGTGGGATGAGTGGGGTGGTGGGATGAGTGGGATGGTGGGGTGGTGGGATGAGTGGGGTGGTGGGATGAGTGGGGTGGGTGGGGTGAGTGGGGTGGTGGGATGAGTGGGATGAGTGGGGTTGTGGGATGAGTGGGGTGGTGGGATGAGTGGGGTGGTGGGATGAGTGGGGTGAGTGAGGTGGTGGGATGAGTGGGGTGGTGGGATGAGTGGGATGGTGGGGTGGTGGGATGAGTGGGGTGGTGGGATGAGTGGGGTGAGTGAGGTGGTGGGATGAGTGGGGTGGTGGGATGAGTGGGGTGAGTGGGGTGGTGGGATGAGTGGGGTGGTGGGATGAGTGGGGTGGTGGGATGAGTGGGGTGAGTGGGGTGCAAACAGCCACGCCAGTAATCCCATGCGGTGCCTCGACCTGATGAGCAGCTGCTGGTTTTTGGTTTCTTCCTAGGGGGTGGTGCTAGCACGGCTTTAAAAAAGCCCTCTGGCGGTCAAGTGGCCGAACCGGGAGGGCGTTCGCCGCTTGCTGTAAGACGTTCACGGCTCGAATCCAGCGGCCACCCCTATTATTACCGCGAGTGTAATAAAGGCTGTTACGCGACGTTACAGATGCTCTGTGGCGAGTGCAAGCCATTGTGTGCCGCGTGCAAGCCATTGTGTGCCGCGGCTGCTATACATTTGCACGGGATGAAGAACCACTTCGTTGAGCGATCATGCGAGTCAGGTCGCTTCTGAAAATAAAAAGCTCTATAGCTCAGTGGGCCTTATTTGGTTTAAAAAAAAAAACTTCGTTTTAGAATATTCATTTATATTTATTTATAGTTAGTTATTTTTAAGATACTATTTGGTGTTTAACTTTCTGAAGCCATACCTCTACTGAACATAAGTGAAAAAGAGCTTCGCATTTAATTGGATTTCTCCAGGATACAAAAAACTCAATATCAGCCAAATTTGAATATTACCCGCACTCGATTGGGATGACACACGGCAATATTAGCAGCAGTAGCAACATCCCAATATGGAATTTCGCCGAGATCATAGATACAGGGACTCTACTTACGAACGAGTTAGATTCCAGAGGTCTGTTCGTAAGACGATTTGTTCTCAAGTCCAACTTTACTCCTGTCGATTCCAAACATGCTGTACGCCATGCACACCAAACACGGGGAATGCCTTCAATAGTTGTATAATATCCTGTAGATGCCACTAGTTCTTCACGTTCTGTAGATGTAGATGACACCACCGTCATCTATTTATTGCGCGACGGTTGAACTTGCGACTCTCGGTCCGAACACGGAACTGGACATACGGACATGTTTGTTCGTATCTCTGAATGATCGTAAGTAGAAGAGTCCCTGTACTCTTATTGTAAAACTCGGCGAATACGTCGACGGAAATAGAACGGGCTACGTTTCGGGCAAAGAGCATTCAGAACAAATAATTTCCCAATGCTCGACACACAGGGCAACTAATATTATTTACATTCGAAGGCGGTGTAACGGGCGAACGTGTCGAGTTGAAGCCAGATGAATCACGGTTCTCAGAGGTTGCCACCAACATTGCTATTACACCCGAGCCAACCCAAAACCAACCCCCCTTATGCCAAATATGGGGAACGTCATTCGCATCTCAGAAATAAAAGGTTACGTTCCGTCCGTAACTGACCTTAAGAAAATGTATTTAATAGGTGATGTTTTGGGCAATCTCTTCTTCATAGCACAAACTATGAGAAATTATTATTCGCCTGCAACATTTAATTTTTCTTACTGTAGATGTGCGTATAAAGTTACTCCAGTGTTAGAATTCCGTATCAAGTGGTATGGGTTTCATATTTCTCAGGGCTACGATTCGTTCAGTCCTTTCAGACGCTTCCATGCTCCCACTGTTGATTTTGCCTTAATTAACGTCGTAGTTTTCGGATTTGTTCACATTCTATTTACCGATGGTTGTACGAAAGTTCCGATCTTCGGTTTGCCATTTTTTTAATCTCTCCTTTAGTGCAGCAATTAGTAACTGGCCTGAGACCATCACATTCACTGCAGTTGAAAATCACTTTAATCACTACGGTATAAATGTTTGTGCACAAACGCGCGATTCTTGCACCATTGTCGGGTTCGTTGCGCGCTGCACTACGAACCTAGCGTCCCCAGTTATATTGCCGTCCACGGCCAACACCAGTGACGAGTGTGTGAATCGGTCCTGAGCCTCCACTAAGTCGACTCAAGACTCAAATGAGTCGCTAGTGCGGTGAGTAAACATTGCCACTGGGGGAGACGAAAGCGACCGGGAGTGGTCCTGGCCACCCTCGTGTTACCGTTCCGGCCTTTATTAGGAGCCACTCGCGAACAGCACTTGCCTCAGTCTGTTTAGGCTAAACGGGGAACATATTTGTATTTGTGCACACACGTACATAACCATACATTTTTTTCAGGTGATTTGCATTATCGCGTGGTCAAAAAATCGAATTACGGGTGTTTTTGCGCACGCACACTGTTTTGAGAAAAGCCATCAAAGCCACAGAGACACAAACAAGACAACCGCACAGACAGAAGGACAAGCTAGCAAACTACACAAGTTTGACGTTTATTTCTTTAAAGTTTTTTTCCTTCTTCCAAATAACAAATCGTACACACAAAACCGACGTTATTTAAGTGAAAGGAAAGGTCTGGGGGAATGGGATGAAGGTTGGTGGTTGGAATATAACAATCAACAAAGCACAATGCAGGAAAAAAAAACGCATTTTCATGTATACAGTAGATTTCTTAGTACCTTGCTACTCAATGCTTGGAACCTGTTTTGCATAACATGTAAAGTCTTGCTTCTTTTAATATAGATGAGGTTTAATTTCAGTGGTCAGGGCAGGAGCTTAATTACATCGTAGTAATTTTAAAAGCCAATGCTTTGTTACTTATGGACAAAAATTTATGATCAGGTATAAATAGGGGTATACTTTTTTCCTTGGGTATAGACGTCACAGCAATGTTTAATTCTTAAGCAATGGTAATTCGATACATTATGACCTGTTAAGACATGCATCGCTTTCAGTTCAAAATAAGGACAGAAATTTCGGTCTTCCAAACATTAAATACTAATCCTTAAATTAAAAACACATCGATAACAGAACAAAAGATCTGCACACCAACCCTGTGGCTATTAACTGTAATCTGAAATGCCTGACGTACTAAACCATTAGACAGATCACGTGGATCTTGTTGGCACCAACGCAAAAAAAAGGAATACGACACGCAAGCGATTATAATGTACTCAAATCCTAAGCATGTCTGAGCTCAACAGCTTACACTCGTAAATCAAAGTACGCGTCTTGAAATTTTCAGGGGAACATCTTGCGTTTGGCTTCGAGAGGAGAGCCACATGTTTGCGATCTCTGAGAGTAGTAGGCCCAAAAAGCGCACAGGAGAAGTTTGAAGCACTATCAACAGAAACTGAGTATGACAGGCAAAGGGGGAAAAAATGAAATCTATAAATTATTTAATGCCGCACTACATCCTCCTACTTGTCAACGTTTAAGTAGATTTGGTACATCTCTTTAAGGAACATATCCAAATAAAATACGGAATTCTAAAAAAAGTTAAATTGGAAGGTTTACGTGGTGGCGTTATTTGTAGAAAAGTTAGTTTTGATTTTTGCAAATTTGCGTGTCAATGCAAGATAAACTTGTGCAGCAAAAAAACCAAAATGGTACTGGCAATACCGCATTTCTTAGACAAATCCCATTTTAAATATTTTGATTTGTTAAAAAAGCACAAAAAAATAAGGCTTGCAACGTACGTACCCGCATCGATGTATACAAATTCCTTCATCGGCATTTTTACTCGCATCCAAAAAACGTTCACTTGCAATCCCCCCCCCGCCCTCTGTACTTTACCCGATGGCGACTAAATTGTGGGTGGTGGTTGGGCTATTGAAAATGTAAGTTAATTAAAAAAAACACCTTTGAAGTCTTAACAGGAAGAACGTAATGAAATAGTACAACACATTTGAAGCCAGCATTCCATTGGTGCAATTCTGATATTGGTGCAATGCTAATATTGATGCTATAAAACTAGAATACCCCACCCCCAATACAAGCAGTCCTGGGGCATCCCCCCCCTCTCCACAAACCAGCACTGTCCAAGCCTTGTAAAGTATGGTCAAACGATCGCCATAACATAGCAATAATGGATTTCAAATATCTATACATTATTAAATGGATCCGTGGTTACATAATGCACTACACGCCATGCTAAAATGCATTCTCTTTCGTCAGCTGTTTAAAGGAATAATATACCCTTTAGTGTTGTGAAAATGGTGGTTTCTTTTCAAGAACACTTTCGGGCTTACATCCCCAGGACCGTCATTGGCCAATGTACAAAGATACTCCCGTGCACAAGTGGATGGGGCTTCACTCCTTCAAGTGAACTTGTAAGAACAGCAGGGCTAGAAATTATTGGGAGGCGATGTCCCTCTAATCGACTAGTTTCCCCTCGCTTTACGCAGGTTCCGGTTTGTGCGATTTCGCGCTGCATGCATGTGGCCAACCTATTTTCACCGTAAAATTCGCGGTTCAAGTGGTTGGAATTCACTCACCGGCCAGACGTGCGACAGCAACTGTTTGCGTACTGCATTGCCTGCTACTCGGGCAGGCAAACTGTCCCCTGTTGCGTTTTCATTTTGCCCTTTTTATTTTGGAACGCATCTACTGCATAAAGCGAGGGAAAACCTGTACTTAATTAAGTCAAATTAATGAGTTTGCAAAATACAAAGTTCTTAACCAGTCATCCTAAACACAAATAACGTCTCCAATTGCTAATTGTCCAGTCTCGCTACAGCTCATGTTCACCTTTCATCATAGTCCATCATACATTTAGAAGAATATTTCCCTTAATTGTCATGGCCCACAATAGGTCACCCGCTTGAAAAAGAAAAAAAACAGCTTACCTGGAGCTATAGTAATCGATGCAAACTTAAAATGTAAGGTTGCATTTTAATGGGCGCTCAATGTTGAATTAATTTTGACCTGATCATCATGGTAAAACAGTGTGGGGGGAGAGGGGGAACCCGATCTTGGCCAACTGGGAGGTCCAGTGATTTTCAACATTTGTACTGGATATACGGCATGGATGAGAAATTATTTTACTGTCATTGTCCCATACAGGAATTTAGCGTGCAAAAAAATAGCACCTGTGACTTTAAGCCTCGAGTTAAAGATCCTGGGAAACCAATGCAGAGGACGTGGCATTGTGCACCGGTCTAGCTCGTCCACGAGTGTAAAGCCCTTCCCCAAAGATATGTGGGAACGGTTTTCTTGACTGTGCATCTTAAAACCCGCACGAAACCTGAATGACTTTAACACGCAGTAGGTCATCCGCGACCAATAATATCCACGAGGGTTTTTTTTAGGTTAGATCGCGTAAATAAATGCGTCGATAAACCCACTACCACCCAACATAACCAATTAGTAAGTTTCGTGACGTAAACAAAACGTGACAATTCGTTGGAGTGTAAAGTCACAGTAAAGTACTCTAATTGTAAATGTTGTGGGTTTACTCTCCAACAGACCGGTGTGCTGTACTTGTAACGAATTGGCATGTTTTTTTTTTACTATGACAAACCTTACTAATTGGCTGTGTCGGGTGGTGGTGGGTTTAATGACGCATTCATATTTACGCGATCTAACCCAAAAAAGCTGTACCCAAATGACTGCCCGAGACTTTTAGCGGGGGCGACTGGAGTACGATTGCCATCTCACGGCAAGAGCAAATCGTATCAATTCTAAAACCCTCGTACTACCAGTACTAGCATTTACACGACCAAAGGACGTTAACTACAATAACAGGTCAAGTAAATCGTGTGGACTGTGGCCTTAAGAATAGGAAGACCAGAGTAGAGGGCCCTACGAGACAGACACACTATCCAAAAACACAGCTCACTAAAAACTTTTTTTTACGAGGAAGCATGTTAGTAAACGTTATGAAAAAGTTGCCGCTGCGGTGAACTTGCACAGTAACATTAAGGCCAGTCTCTAAAATATATTTCCCTTCTCAGTGACTTTTATTGTGAATGGTGAACTTTGCTTTTTCCACCAATGCCAAAACGGTCCCTGAAAATATTAAGTTTAACGTGACAGCGTTTGAGATCCACCCCCTTCAAACCCTGCATTATACATCGCATAGGATGGACACAAAACGAAGAGGTAAAAAATAAAGAAAATATTAAACATTTCAGAAAAAAAACTCAGTGCGTCGACTAAAACAATTAGATCCATAACATCAACGTTAATGTCACTGTGAATGAGATGCCAAAACACGTCTAACCCACAGGCTGTTGCCTGGCTCACTGTGTTTTGTAAAGCATTGCTCAATAAACATATTTAATCTTAAAGTATCACGCAAGGCAAAAATGTTAACAAACTTCTGATCCTCATTCCTATCATCAAGAGTCCTTGGCGTGGTTTTGGGACTCAGATGCTCTGTGGCAAAAGTAAAAAAAAAACTATAGAAAATTACAATGAAAACAAGTCAATTGGCCCACATTTCAAAACATTACAAAAATAATCATGAGGAACCAATAAAAAAACATAAAACTCTACAGGTGAAGCAAACAAAAGACTTGGGTTAGGGAATGACTTACCAATGCAGCGTATTTAGCATAAGAAAAATTCAATGCCTCCAAAAGCGCAACTGCTTCGCATCAACGTTAACATTTAAAGCTGCAGTTCCTTCAGTCTATAAACCATCATTTTTCACAGGATATCAAGACAATCAAAACAGTGATGGCCAGAAAATACGTGCGTATAAAAAGTGTTTTCAGGATTCTCAAAACAGAAGGCCCCAATTCAGTCACTAATAACTTCCAAAGAATAGCAGTCAACCGGTCTTCTTAACCATGAAACTCAATTTAATTTAACTTGCGTCTACTCAAGTTTAAGTGGAAACATTGGACTTCTCCAAATTAGGGTAGTCAATACTGCCAAGGTGGTATTAGGAGCCTGTATTTTACGCAACTGAATTGTAACCATGTGTTAAAGTCACCAGACCACAAGGTAACACACACACACACTGGAGGCCAGCCGTCAGTACGTGGTTCCCAAAGACAACGTTTGCAATGAGCATAGGCCAAATTCGGTCCAAGCGCACGAACTTTCTACGTGTTACCAAACTGATCGAAAGCCCGGCAGGTGATGCCACGAGAAATGTTGAAATTATTTTCTTGCTTCGGTACAAACTGTTTTCACAAACGCACCGCAAAAAAAAAATGTATGACTGTAAAAAAAAGTCAAACGCTAATCAACCCAGAAATAGGGGGAACTTGGCCCTTTTCACGCAAGGTCTTTGGGACAAAAAAAAAACGTTGGCAAAGTGATTGACGAAACGAAAGCTCTTTTGAAAGTGTCAAATTTTCCATTGCAATGCCTGCTTTCACTCAACATGTAATTAAAACGGTGTCCAGCGACAGCTTTACAGTCACCGTGCAAAAATATATATTTACGCGAGTCAGGGGAAAACTGACGTGCAACCACGAGAAATGAATCCAAGCTCACGAACTATAACATGGGGGAGCACAAACATGACTGAACCAATGTCGCTTTTTTTGTTTGTTCCATTCGTATATTATACTCGGCCATTGCATCAGCAAAATAAACACTCGATTCTCCCATCAAATAAACCTGACAAGGTAACTTGGTCGGTATGCACCAACAGAGACAACTTTCAGGCGGCAGCGACTTACGGTGTCCGAATGAAGAGTAAATAGCAAAAAAAAATATGAAGGTATGTTTACTCTAACCTTAATATGTTGGTTTCTAATTGTATCTTTCAGGTTAAAAAAATATATGATGCGTTTAAGTGGGCCATTTATGATTTAAAAAAAAAAATTTGGCTGTCAAACACGTGCAGAAAACACGTTTGGAGGGATTTCTTCTGCACGCGTTCCCACACGTGTTGGTCGTGCGCAAAGGTCAAGTTACGTTATTTTGCAGAGCACGAATGCACAACACAAATGAAAACTAGCCACCCAATTGAAAGCATCGTCATTTAACGTAGAGATTCCACTGGCATGGTATGTACTAAATTGACTAGTAGAGGCCGCAGAGGTCACGGCACATTAAACAAGCACAGGAGAGAGCAACATTTATTGAGGAAAACAAATCGTGACAAAATACAGTAGACTCTCGATGAACTGCACTTCAGTCGAGCCGAGTTCATTTTATTCTGCAAGACACTCAAAAAAGGAAACGTCACTTCTCCTCAGCCCTTTACTTTGTGCAGCCCTTGCCCAGAATACCCATCCCTCCTCCTCCCTGTCTGCTCCAAGAAAATCTTGATTTCACTTAATCAATTAACCATAAAAATGTGTTTATCCACACAAACCGTCCCTATTAGGTGCAATTAATGGAGAGTCTTTTCTTCTACAACCCATATATTTTGCCTTTGTACAATGTTGTATTTTATACATAATGCGAGTCACGGTGCCAAGTGTAAAAAACGTTGCGAATTGGTAGTCATGTATTTGGGGGGGGACAAACTTGCACATCTAGTTACAGGTGGTTTCATGATAAAAAATAATTAAAACTTCCATGCATGTAACTCATAATAAAGACCAGGTTTATGGGTCCACCTTTTTGTGAATAATTGGGCTCAAATGGAACAAATAGCAAACAAACAAAAAAACCAAGTGGCAGAGCACACAGACAATCCTGGCAGGTACTGTTGGTACAGCAAATACAGTTGCCACTTTATGCAGAATGCAAGCATGGGCATCTTTAAACATTTGCATTGGCACAAGTGATTGCCAGCGAGTATTCCAAGGCAGTCACAATGAAGTCCATGTTGTATGTGTAACGAAATTAAACGATATATATAAAAAAAACACCTTAAAATACGTAACCAAAGCACGATGGAACGGAGATCAGAGGTGAGCGGACAGGGACGGGACGATGACTGATTGGCTGGTGGACGTCACACGGTCACACCGACACGATTGTTAACGGCACAACCGACATCTAGAAGAAAAAAACTGCACAGGAAAAGAGAAAAAACAGGGGGTGGGGGGGGGAATTTGTTACGTGGAAACAAAAGCAACGACAAAACAAGAAATTAAAACACTCAACGGGTGCGACCTGACAGTGAGCCGTTGCAGGAGTTGACTAGCGACAATGAAAAAAAAACACACAAAAAACGTAATCTTTTGGACTGCTGACAACCAAGTAGAATCGTTTCACTTTATTAGAACTGCAATGTATAGCGGTTTAAAAAGGCACATTCCACTTTAGTAAGGATATACTTTAAACTTAAGTTTGGAATGTTATCTTTTATTATGAGTGCTCATCTTGTGCGGCTTTGAATTTCATCTAATAGTTTTGTGGTACTCTGTGAGCTTATATTTGGGGGAAGCCCATCTTCGAAACAAAATTCAGGGATAGCTATCTTCAAGCCTAACGACAAAGAAAGTTAACACAGCACTGGTGGCACTTGTCAAATTTTTCAACAAGCACATTTGAAAAAGTTAATTTGGGTTGAATATACGAGGCTCCATCTCAAAGTAATCACCACCGCTACACAACGTGTCCTTCAGGAAGGACACTGCCTCTCCTGTTGCAGCTAGGAACATTAACGAAGCGCACAAAAAAATTGTCAGGGTGATGTTAATAATTCGATATCCTGTAGCCGTATTAAATCCAACTGGGCAGCGCTGAGACGACATTTCTCAGTGCGCCACATATGTCCCTGCAGCAATGTTTATGGGTGCTGAAAATAAATCAAGGTTGTACAAACGATATCCTGCTTTCATGCACCGTGTCATATCGCAAGCGGCACTTTACAACGGCATCCCTGCACAACTTTCAAGTATCCCTTTTTTTAATGTGATCATGAGCATTAATGCAAATACTTTAACATACAAACAATTAGGAACAAAGTTAAAAAAGCACATTGCCATGAAGAAAAACTATTACAAAAAAACAGAGGTAAACAGGGCATCAATGAAATGCAGCCAATTATAAATTGTTAAGATCCAATACCGCATAGTTGAGACATTTCGTGAAATGGTGAATGATTTTTACAAGAGCATGTTTTTTACCTGATATGCACCTCATTAAACAATAATCCATTTATTTAAAAAAAGCAACACAGTAAACCAAACATCCACAGGGAATAAAATATTTGTTGCAGATCTTTGAAGAACATGCTATCTAAATCAGTCATTCCTCTTTTAAACTATCAAATAATCTGGCACAATATCTAAATACAACACAACTGTTACCAACTTAAACTGTTTTATCGTGCAAACAAACATTTCCCACTGTTTAAAGACAAAACTAATACAATACGGGTAAAAATATGTACTTTATGTACACATGTGCATGCCAAGTGTCATTCATGTAATCGCTGGAATGGGAAGCATATATTTAAACAACCAGACAATTCATCACCTTTCATGATTGATCAGTCTGTCCAAACCAACACAATTTAATTCTAACAATGTGCAGCATTTCACAACAGACACGGTTGCAATGCTTAACGTGTGAATTAAAATAATTAAATCACAGCTTTAAACGTGCAAACCTGCTTCATTGTGTTGGTAAATCCAGACCTCAAATGGATTTACCATTTTGTATGTACAAAGCAGCCTTCCACCACCAATTTCCACTCCTCCGTGTCATCACTTATACTTCAACTCAGGCTACGCTTATTTTACAGACACTTTCAAGAACAATGCGATTCCCCATAAACAAAGCTACAGAAGTGTGTAACGAATGCTGTTGTACTGCACTATCAGCTTGCCATGTAGGCTTCTGATACCACCTCTTCTGCACATTTTTGCTATCGAGGAATTACCCTCCCAGCTGAGACTGGTTGGCATTTGACAGTTCAGGATTTTAACGTTTCCCATTCCGATTGACGTACATGTACGACATTCGTTTTTCTTCCGATCCCATTCCAATGACGTACGTGTCTGTTCCGATGACAAATGGAATCGGGAAAAAAATACTTTATCGGACCTGAAGATGTACCGAGGCTCCCAAAAGGCCATGCAGGAGGTCGTGTCGCTACAGTTATCTGCGGTGAGTATGTCTTTAAAAACAACGGCGCTACACCTCTCTAAATAAAATTAACGCTGACCGCTTGCACATCCCGAGATTCATCAGTGAACGGAACACCCACCCTGCAACTTGCAGACGTCTCAGAAAGGGAAAGGGTTCATCGATTCAGATTTGGAGTAGGTAGCGGGCACACTAACACTGCATCACCAAACACCCTACTCGTCCAACATGCCAACTCAAAATCATCCACCATATATTCCCTAAGGGCAGGGCTTAATGCAAACATTGGCACATCCAACACTGTCCCAGTGTGACAACACAGCAGTGTCATTATGGCTGGCCTGGTAAGCCATGCCTACATTTAAATATTTACATAAGCATCTGATTTGAATGCTTGCCCTACGTCTATGCTTTCTATTTATGTTGAACGTCTTTCACACCATATGTAGCCAACCGTGCTGATCAGTGGTGCTGTGAGTGATATTATCATAATCTATCAATTCCCCAGATAAGAAAAATAGGCACAATTTAACATTGAAAGTCATTAACGACGTTCAATTTACAAGCGTTTCCTTAAACAAATGTTTATACTTTTAAGAATGCATCCATTTTCAAATGCCCCGCGTTCACAAATTGATCGCTGCGTTTTAATGATACTCGCTGGAATCATGCAATGGTGTTGCTGTGGCATAAAAAAATCCGGAGGGTACAGTACCAATTTGTTTGTGGCGACACCAACTATAAAGCCTTCCCCAGATGAACCTTGTTATCGCTCGGGGTGCTCCAAATTCTGAGTTCATAAATGGCTCCAGCTGAAACCACGTTCGTTTTTAAACACTTTGACTGCTCACACACATGTCCTTCATTGCAATTTCGAGTTTTCATTATATTTGTTATCTTCTAACACACAACTTAAGCTCGTCTCGCTGCACCTGTCCTGTCGTCTCTCATTTGACTTTCTCTCGGACCAACCTCATGCCACACTAAGAGCATCATATTGTCTGACGACTGCATCTCTCATTCTATTGCACGTAAAAACTTTACTACCTGCCTTCAGTTGTGGCCAGGTACCCTAGCAGGTATTTAATATTTTTTTTCACTTGTGCTGCTTCCGAGTTAACATTATGTGCGCATTGCCGTATGTGTTACAATTGCAAATTCATTTTAATTTGCGATGTATCAAGCTGAAGTACGACTTTTCGTACAAGTCTGCCATCTACTGTTCAATATGTGCGTATAATTTTGATCATTTCATCAACCGCAATGTGAGCGCAGTTTTAAGTGAATTATAAAACGGCATTATTACTTAAATAAAATCGTGGTGCATCCTTTCAGAGGCCGGTATTAATTCTCTGCGATAGCGAAACTGCTGTACGCAAAGTTCTGCAATTGACAATTCTTCATTTCAGCGTACGAAGAGGAGAACTGGAATGTAACGGTTGAAAGAACAAACTATAAAGTGATAAAAGCGTGTTTTAAAACCTATCACCAAAGACTGATATGCATCCAAGACAAACCAAGTAATCCCTATGGAAGTGTCATGTCAGAAAGTTATACAAGCAGGTCTCATGGGTTACCCACATTTGGCCTGCTTTGCTATTTTAAGATGATTCTACAAATGAGGGGTTTCAAACATAATTCGGTCACAAATAACCCACATAGTGCTCAATGCATCCAATCATATCAGATCTGGAATGCGTAGCAGGGTTTGAGCCTGGCTTTGGGTGGGGACTGCCCAGGAAAATGGTGGGGGGGGGAGATCGTAGGCTTGGGCAGAAACGTGGCAAGCATATTGCAAACACAATATTTTAATTCTTATATCTTGTCTACATGAAGGCTCAGTGTTATGTGGGTTTTGCCGGTTACCCTTGGTTTCGTCCTGCATTCCAAACTGATGAATGGTATTGGCAAAACATCCCAATACAGTAGAATCCCGCTTAACGATGGTAATTGGTTCCACGAAACCGGTCATCAAGTGATTTGGTTGTTAAGCGAGTATAGGTCAAAAGTTATCCCTTTTCACCCAAAAAAACGTACTTAAACAATGGTATTCTTATTCTTGGTTCTTTCGGTAAAGTTACGTAGAAGCGAAATAATATAATAAAAATAAAACATAATAAAATAAAATTCTCACGACGTTTCGGCCACAACGCAAGCAGCCGTTCTTCACCCGAGGACGGCTGCTTGCGTTGTGGCCGAAACGCCGTGATAATTTTATTTTATTATGTTTTATTTGTATTATTTTATTATTTCCCTTCCACGTGACTTTACCAAAAGAACCAAGAATATGAATCCCTGCAGTCATGAAAGCTTTAAATCGAAATCTATTGGTATTCTTGGTTCTTTCGGTAAAGTGACACACATATAAAACAGAAATCTAAATTAAAAGCAAAAATCCCACGACTTTTCGATCGCAACACAAGCGGTTCTTCTCCAGGTGGAGATCGCAACACAAGCGGTTCTTCTCCAGGTGGAGATCGCAACACAAGCGGTCTCCACCTGAAGAAGAACCGCTTGTGTTGCGATCGAAACGTCGTGGGATTTTTGCTTTTAATTTAGATTTCTGTTTTATATGTGCGTCACTTTACCGAAAGAACCAAGAATATTAATTCCTGCAGTCACGAAAGTTTTAAGTCTAAATTTAAACAATGGATTTTAATACGTAAAGATACAAACATTACAAACGTGATATTAAAGAAACGTGGTTAATCATTAATATTTACTGTACCTATAACAGCCCGTTGTTAACAGGAGAATGGTCGGTAAGCGAACACGTTGGGCTCTATGGAGGCCCGTCATTAAGCGATTAGTCGTTAACAGGGGTTCTTGAGAGACTGCAAGGCTTTCCTGGATAAAAGGAATTATTGTTCCGGTTTTACGATTACACTTCCGTGACAGAATATGCAGTGTGCATTTAGTACACTGCAATTGCAATCATGGCCCACGGAGATAGTATGTAAACATCTATTTTTCCTTCTCATCGTTTAAAATTTTCCAATTTTATGTTGAGTGTCCATGTGATGATTGCACTTTGAGTGGCAGATGTGCCAAGGCGCCACGTGTAAACAAAAAATCAAATTCAGAGGTGTTTGGGTTAGATCGCGTAAATATGTGTCGTTAAAACCCGCCAATTAGTAAGGGTTGTCACGTAAACACAACATGCCAATTCGTCCCTAGTACAGCACACCGGTGTGTTGGAGAGCCAAGCTACAACATTTACAATCTGAGTACAACGATTCACCAGTAATAACTAGCTTCATGAGGCAAGTGGTGGCGGGTTTTAACGACACATTTATATATTTACGCGATCTAACCCAAAAAACCTATTATGGATGATATTGGTCGCGAAAGCCTACGTGTTAAACCAAAAATGAAATTGACTGATGCTTTGGCTTTCAGTTATCATGGGCATGATCACCCTTAATACATAAAATAAAAATCCATTTTGTAGCTAGTGCAAAAAGGCTAATTTCTTCATGAAGATTTTTGAGTGATAGGTTGCCATTCATATGATCATTTAAAACGCAGTGCTGCAATCGATATTGAAAGTCAACAATTTGAAAAGATATATTTTACAAAACATTTTCAAATTACTTGTTTTGAATTGTGCATATTTTTCAATCAGGGGATACTATCAAAAGGCATGTCCCATCGAGGTCATTCCACACCAAATCAAGCAAGAATTGATTTCGTAAACCCCGAATTCCATGAAATTTGACTCGCACCTTTGTTGTGTCGCAAGAGAGGCTACGATCAAAATGTTTGGCCAATCTGATCTCCTATTCCACCAGATGCAGAGGTCATCGAAATTTGACCCAAGACCACTGGGAGCCCTTTCACATTGCAACTTCTATGTGCCTACTCCAAATACTTTGGGGAGTTGACAATTTTCCATAAAGCATTGCCCTCCCAATGTCTCAGTTTGTTTTCCTCGGAATGAAATGTATAGAGGTCTTCAAGAGCTTCAACAATGAGGCAAGTTATAAGACCCACAAAATGTGACTTCCCGGTGCATCGCCACAGCGCCTTCTTGTGGTCAAATTGGGGTAAGATTTCACAAACTCCCAGTCCTCGAGGATCCACCATGCACTACGTCTTTCCACACGTTAAAAAAATGTACCGGCAATTTTAAACGCAAATTAATTTTGCTCCACGCTGCACGTTCCCGACTATTGTGGCAGAAATCCCACATGACGCGCTAAGGAGTCAATGCTGTGTATGCGTTGCGGCGATCTCGAATCTTCATTTCAAATCAGCTCTTATTAACGCAGGCGGCGTTAAGCAATTAAGGTGTGGGCAGCGCGTCGCGTATGCTGCGTTTAAAAATAATCGGGCATGTGCAGCATGTGGAAAGAGTTAATTTATATTTCAGTGGGGAGTAAATTGGTAAATGCTGAAAGGAGCAGCGTCCGTGGGGGTTACAAGTACTTGAGTTTTGGACACCCTGCCCTAACAAAAAACATTTTTCTTGCAACAGAGCTGCAAGGACAATGCCTAAATAAATGGTACATAATTACTTTCTGGGTGGCATCGTCTTTATAAGAGGTGGAAATTCAGTCATCAAGCCATTTGAAAAATGCACAAAGCACTCCACTATCATCTTACACCCATAATCTTCAAGTAAAACCTCATTTTATGATTTTAAAGGTCACAAATCAGGAATGCTTTACTTCGTAAACAATTCATAACAAATATAGTTTTGATAAACTTGTGTCAATGCTGACGTGCGCAAATTGTGGTCTTTTTAAGTTAAAAATTTAATTGTGTTGTACAGTAAATTTCCACCACCGTATATCTTTTTACCCATTACTCAGATGAAGAGTAAAAATAAACCATTATAAACATTTAAATGCAATCTTTTGGCTTTGTTTTGCTCAAAAATGTTTTTTTCCCAGCCACTCCAAGATCCCCATTTTCGATTAATCTTGAAAAAAAAATTAACTAAAGTTTTGTTTTTGTGACCATGTGCACGCAACGGTTTTGGCACCAAGTTTACAAACTTTTTTTTTTTACCAGGTAAGGCCCACCGAACTAAAAAGCTCTTTTTAAGAAGCGACCTGGCCACAAGCGATAGCTCAACAAAGTGACTTATCACGTGGAAACTTAGAGCAGCGAAATACCCAATTGTGGAGGGAAAAATACCAAAGGACCCGGAGAAAAATCCACGCGACCACGGGGAGAACATGCAAACTCCAAATAGAGGTGTCAGGGTCGGGATCGAACCCACGACCTCCTGTATACCAGGCGAGGTAGTTAACAACTCGCCACCGTGGCGCCAGAGGTGCTGAGCACACTTACCCGGGCAAGCACATGCCCCGTCAGTAGGGCTTGCTGTCATTCTTGGAGCGCTTGAGCTGTACTTTGAGACGCTTGGTGCCAATCTGAAAGCCGTTCATGGCTTGGATGGCAGCTTGAGCCGAGATTGGATTGTCGTAGCTCACAAAACCTGTTAAAAATACGCACGCGCGGTTAACAAAAAAAGGTACAGCTAAAAACGTACAATGAATAAACGAATGCAGATAGGCATTTAGATTCAATGTCTCCGTCATGAAAACTTAAATATATATACGCGAAATGCTTGCCACCCTGATGCTGTTGTAATTTTGCACCTCATGTTAAATGTTTTCCCGCTAAAACACCACCATTCTTGTAAAAGTAGATATCAGTCAACAGTACTAACCTACAGTTAAACCTCTTAAAAGTTATACTTCTGTAAGCTAGAATTCAGGGAGGTAGAATCGCTAACAAATACAAAACCACTGACTGTAGATGTAGAACAAAAACATGTAAAAAAATCATGAAAAAATACTTAAGTCTATATACAAAAGACAAAGATCAAGATCACCCAAAAGCCTTCAGCAGGCTACTGGAGCAAGTGACATTAGCGGGCACCTCTTAAGGTCGGAAATGCACACGAGGGGGATGGGGGTGACCAGCACCACACCCGGTCGCCAATGCTGATGTTTATACACCATACCAGATCCTCATTTAAGGCCAAGTCGACTGAAGGAAGGCCCAGAACTGGTTCAGTTATATTGTCTGCAAGCTATAAATCGAACTCGGGTCACGGGGTTCATAGTACAGTCCGCGAACCAATATACTCCTGATCCCCAATACATATAGTAACGCACATTCAAATGAATGTGAGGAAACCCACCAAAGCACTTGCTGAGGTTTGTCTGCTTGTCCACGAACACCTTGGAGGAGACAACAGAGCCAAACGGCATGAACGTCTGCATGAGGTCCTGATCCCCAAACTCCTGGGGTAAGTGGTAGATGAACAGGTTGGCTCCCTCAGGACCTGAAACACACAAATAAAAACCCGCACAACAATGCACCACCAATAAGACGACGGTCATCGCGACAACTGCAAGATTTGCACACGATTGAGAAACTTATAGGACGTACGTCTGAAAGAGAGACATTACAAAACATTGTTATCAACGTATAGTTATTTACAAAATGATATATACATCATACATAACTGGTAAAGGATCATTAAGTCATGATTTTGTCACTTCACTACACAAACCTAGCACGACTATTGGTCCCTTGTTATCATGATGTTCTGTTCAAACTCATTAATCACTGTATGCACTATAAAATAATTCACATCACCAGCTACATGAATGCCTCCATTTCTTCAGTGGCAGATAATACTTAGCTCAACCAATTCAAATTTATTTCATTAAAAAGACATATTTCTACGAAGCAAGGCCACTTTATGTAAAATTATCCTTCATTACAAATGTAAAACCGTGAAATTAGAATAGTAATTAGTTTCCATCTTAATACTTCCATCATAAAACTGGGATCGCACTGAAAATGAGTACTCTAGGCCTTGGGATTATTATTCACCCCAAGCTCTTGTTCTGCTTCAACATCTCAGCTCTGCAGGACCTCCCACCTGTGCAACATCTCCCATATCCATCATTACCCTTGTTCCATGAGCTGCCGAGACCCTCAGTAAATATCTATATATCACTTTTCACCTCGACTCTGCAAGACCCGTCTCTACAGCCCTGTAAATACTTCTCCTCTGAAGAGCATGGTTGGCTACGTACGGTGCGAAAGAAGTTCGAAAGTTCAGCCCCACAGGCAGGGCCTAAGCAGTAAAGGGTGGGGCCTAGAGGGGCAGGGGGAAAAAAACCCAATTGTGCACAAATGGTTTTGCCCCCACCACATCTTGCCACTCGCATCTTTCTATGTCGCCTTCTCACCCTCTACGTTCTCAATCTTTGCTATCTCTCCATCCCTCCTACTCCTTGTGCTCAATCACGCTATCGCTCCTTTCATCCCCCCCTTAACTGAAAAAACTTCCCCTCCACATTAAACAGTGACCTTCACTCACTAGTTTCCGCTCCTCACTAAAATCTCACTTATTTTCCCTAGCTCACCCCACGACCCCTTAATCTCCCCCTCATAACCACCACCGTGTTACTGTTCCCTCTTCATAATCTCATTATATGGATATCACTCATTTCCCATTTATTCAATCCATTTATCATGCTTTACTGTCATCAATGTTGCTTGGTTAAAACCAAGGCGCTTCACAGAGAATTAAGAACGGTACATGTGAATGTAATGGTGGATATGTGAATAAAATGAAAAGCAATGGCGAATTTGTGACGTGAGAATTTGGTGAACGCAAAATTGACAGTAAATCATGACAAATGGATTGAATTAATGGGGAATGATATCCATATATTACCTATAAATGTCATTGCTTGTCTGTCTGTCCGTCTGTGTGTGTGTGTGTGGCCAAAACTTGCCCAAACCGTGGGGGTTTACGTTGAAAAAGGTAGCCAGGGACCACGCCATAAGCCCCGTGCGGAGCCGGCGCTATTCCGATTTTGCGCCCGTCACCTTTAAAGTAGTTTAATTAGCGATTTAGTGCTGTATTCGGTTACTTATTTATTACATAGTGCGTGCACGACCCTACCAACTCGCACGCGTACGGTGGGGGGGCCCTACCAAGTCACACGTGTTCAGTGGGGGTGAGGGGGGAATTCTCTTTCGTGTGGACACTGTGCAAGGTAACACAGATTTACAGCTCCCTTAAAACATTTATTACTATCACTGTTTACTCATTACAAATCGCCTTATTATAGGTTAGATTTAATGACAGGGATTAACAAATGTTTTATGACAGTTACCAAGTAACACGATTTTTCTCCCCACTACTAAGTGCTACTATTAAACTGTTATATACAAAATGCCTATTATTCCCCACTATCTTTGCTTTAGCGACCATGTCTTTTTGTGACAGCATGACACTTATGCACACGTTTTCTCTTTGAAAATAGGTACATTTCTAAATATCACCGTCCTGCTCACAAAAAAACAGGTTCGAGGGGAAGAATAGCCTTTTTCTGTACTCTTGAGGCATAACCAGCCACGTAATATCACTTACTGCGCAGCGGCAAACCAATAAATATACTCATTGCTATTCCGTCTTCATTCTATCATATTTACACTTGCCCCCTCAGTACGGTGGTTGAGTAGTGACGTTATGTCAATGACGCTTGATTGGAGCGCATCTGCTCATAGTTACAGGTAGGTTCGGTTCGTTTTGTATTCCTTGCCTTTCATATATTTGCCGCTCGTGGCAAATGTTTGCACCAAAATGGCGGAACACCCTCGTAGTCGCTCCAAATTACTTATCATACACGCGTGCATTTCCCCTCTCCCTTGCTTCTTTCACTAAAGTCACGTACATATAAACTATTATTAACAAACTTATTTAGTCTATATAAAGGTTAAAGTGTGCGTGTGTATGTCCATGTGTGCGTGTGAGTCCATATATGTGTGCGTTGTGTCTGTGCGAGTCAATGTGTGTGTGTGTGACAGTCGCTGTGTTTGTTTGTGTACGTCCATTTGTGTGTGTGCGGTGTGTTTAAGTCGATGTGTTTGTGTGTGTTAGTCGATGTGTGTGTCAGTCGCTGTGTGTGTGAAAGTCGATGCATGTGTGTGTAAGTTGTTGTGTTTGTGTGTGGGTCAATGTGTGTGCGAGTCGATTTGTATAAGTCCATGTGTGTGTGTCGATCTGTATGCATGTCCGAGTCGATGTGTGTACGTCCGTGTGTGCGAGTCATGTGCGTTTGTCCACGTGTGTGTGCATGTCCATGTGTGTGTACGTGTCCATGTGTGCGAGTCTATGTAAGTCGATGGGTGTGTGTAAGCCGACGTGTGTGTGAGTCGATGTGTGTGTGAGTCGATGTGTGTGCGTGGGTCCATGTGTGTGTGTAAGTCCATGTGTGTGTGCAAGTCGATTTGTGTAAGTCCATGTGTGTGCGTGGGTCCATGTGTATGCGTGGGTCCATGTGTATGCGTGGGTCCATGTGTGTGTGTGTGTGTAAGTCCGTGTGTATGTAAGTCCGTGTGTGTCAGTCGATGTGTGTGTGTGTGTAAGTCGATGTGTGTGTGTGTAGGTCGATGTGTGTGCGAGTATGTATTTGTGTACGAGTCGATGTGTGTATAAGTCTGTGTGTGAGTCGATGTGTAAGTGTAACTCCACGTGTGTGTGTGTGTGTAAGTAGATGTCTGTGTGTTTGAGTCTGTGTGTGTGTGTAAGTCGATAGTTGTCTTTTTTGCCCGGGCAACGCCGGGTACTTCCCACTCATGAGATTATAAAGAGCGCCTTTGTTAAGGCGCTCTATAAATTACATTAAGATGAGGGGTACTTCAACCTAAAACGTCCCTGTTGATTTAAGGCAGTGTTCTTCATTGCAGGGCCCATGGGCCACTGGCAGCCCCTAATACACAAATAGTGAAAACACCCCATTGCAGGCGGTGTGGCGACCCTCACACCGATTGTCTTATCTGCAAAAGCGCGCCCCCCCCCCCCCCTCTAAAAATTAGTGAAGAAAACCAATTTAAGGAAATGAAAGTGAAGAATCAAGCGCAGCAGGAAGAATATTGTAATGCCGCCAGAAACCAATCAGTCCCGTTGGTTACCTTAGTTATTCATCTATCCTCAGATGCACCATTGGAACCTCCTTTGCCAGTAGCAAAATATGATAATTGGCTTTTTATACCCTTTAATCTGGCAACAAAACCGACACCTTTTTTTTACAAGGAGACATGTTTGCATTGACCACAATACCTGCGGTCGGAATGCAAACAAAAAAACATAACTCTGATAATGTGTGCACTGTCCTCCTTGAAATTGATTGGTCCACGCCCGAGACAGCAAGGGTGCGCCTTTTGGCGCGTCATCTGGTCCAACACCATGTGAGACTAGGCTTTAAGGAAAGCTGTGTCGGGTGTGGACCAATCAATTTCAAGGACAGTGCATTCTGACCGCAGGTATTGTGGTCAATGCAAACATGACTCCTTGTAAAAAAATAGGTGTCAGTTTTGTTGCCAGATAAAAGGGTAAAAAAAACAATTATCATATCCTCAGTTGTTTACTTAAATCTCTCTTTATATGTAACGTTAAGTTATTGGTTTTCGTATTAGGCTTTGCCTTGCCTGTATCCCCTGCTGGGCTCCCTGGCTGAGCTACTCAGGCAAGTCCGGTCTATACTGGATTAATTATTAAAGCAAGGGACCCTCATTGAGTTTAATGGGTCTAATTCGCAACTGTGTTGTAAACTAGAAGCAACCAATTCGTTTTAAAATGGGTATATCGCATTCCCATGATGCATTAACCATCATGATAGAGCTGAGTTTCCAAGGGCCTTATGAATGTTGGTGCATAAACATTGGCAAGTCTATTAAGATTTTTTCCCCCATGGAAGTGGATACATTTACAGGCTTGCATGTTTCCATTACTATAAAGTTCAGTGCAAAACTTTCCTCAACGTAACTTCATTGCATTCTTCAAATATTGAAGCAATGCCACGTTAAAAAGCTAAACAGCTTAGCACGTAGGCTTTCGCAACCAATATCATCCAACATACAGGTTTTTGGGGTTAGATGGTGTAAATATATAAATGTGCCGTTAAACCTGTCACCACGCGACACAGCCAATTAGTAAGGTTTGACACGTAAACAGAACATGCCAATTAATGACTAGTACAGCACACCGGTGTGTTGTAGAGCAAAGCCACAACATTAACAATACCAGTACGACGTTTTGCCAGTAATTATAACTATCTTCATCAGGCGACAGCCTGATTTGTGGATAAATCCTCCTGTTTTGTTCCTTAAATAGAGGGATATATGTTATGGCATCACCTGGGATCACTTCTTGAGCATTATGGGTTATTTTATATGGTAATCAACATACATTATGCATGTGCATTATGCAAGCCCCATTGTTCTTGTACTTCCGGTCACCTGATGAAGCTATATTCTTTGCGACTTTCGGTAAAGTCACGTACATGTATTCAGTGTTGAAGACTATGTTAAACAGAGCAGCATGGCAAATATTGTTTTAAGATGCAAGACAGCAAAAATCTGAAATTTGTCAAATGTATCCCAGAGGGCACAGGTTCGCTTGAAAAATGTTGTCAACTGTACATTTCATCACGTGTTTTTATTCTTGTTTCAATAAGATGAGGTTAAGATTGCAGCATGTTTCAGCCTCGGCCTATCAGGAAATAAAGTATATTTTTCTTAGTAATATACAGCATAAGGCATACAAACCAGGTATGCCCCTACAAAATAACACATTATTTTCTAGGTTGCACCTTTAATTCCCAAGCATTACGAATCACCTCTGCATTCTTTGCAAAAAAAAAAGAAAGGGCCTCTTGGTTTTTGATCAGGCTGTGCGCAAGTGTGTTCACGTGGCCACTCATGCTAGAACCACTCACCTTCTTTCTGGCTGCCCATGGCTGAATGCTGCTGCTGTTGCTGCATCAATGAGCTCTGGCCATAGAGGTTGGGCAGGGCGGCAGCCGTGTAGTGCTGCATGCCAGAGTAGGCCTGCGACAGGGCATCCATCGTGCTGCCCGAGCCATTGGCAAGGCCACCGTTCAGGGATCCCATACCTGTGTTTGCATATGTGGAGACGTACAACATTGCACACATACGTATCCATGCACGCAAACGCCAATGTTTACAGACACACACACAAGAATGTGAAAGTACATACAAATTAAAGCATGTGCAAGCAAGTACACAAAGCACCAATAGATATTTAATACTTGGGACCAGGATATATTGGCTGTTTAATAATTCAACAATGCATTGAGGGAGATAACCATACGCAAGCCATAATGAAAAAAAACATCAGTCGGTGTGTCAGGAAAATTGACGAGGGCAAGCGCCCGTGTGTTGACAAGATTTATGACGGGCGCATCTATCAGAGAAAAATATTTCACCAGCAAGTGAGCCAATGCCGAGGCCAGAGGAGACACCCGAGAGGCCCTGCAGGGCACCCAGTGATGACATTGAGGTCACAGCTGCTGAGGGGCTTGAGGAACTTCCCACTGGGAAAAGTGTCAAGAGCAACAACAGGGGCTAGATGAGTGACATCAAAGTGCTAAAAGGGGGCTTTCTGGATGACTCAGGGAACTGATACCCATGTAAAGTACTGAGTCGACGCTTTAAAAAACCTCACGTAAAAATCTGCAGTATAAAAATGGTACACTTTCAGTCACCTACGATTGCACAAAGAACTCAAACTTTTAGAACACCGGTGATAGACTATATACTAGGCCATAAGACAAAATGGCATACCACAGCTTTAGGATCATGTGAAGCCGAGTATTCGTACGATGCCATTTGACACACTCCTCAAGAATAGTTGAATACATCTGGTGCCCAAGAACAAGAAGTGTAGGCTCCCCCAGGGCATCATTACAGGCTCCCCCCGGGGAATCGTCACAATACACAATGGCACTGTCACATTATAATAATCTTCAGTAACACTACATCCAATATAACCTGAACTCAGTATTATCAAAATCCCTGAAAACTTCAATTTTGCAAAAAGAACAACTCATGAAACCAACTAAGAGATGAGAATCAAAAGACCCTCCAAACTATCCCGAGTCAACTAAATCCAGAAGTCATAGTTTTTCGGGGTAGGTGGGAGTTAGCAGGTTGACAACTGTACACGAAACTTGGGGGTTTAACTTAAATCGTAAGGCTGCATTTTTATAACAAGCCAGTCAGATTCCTCGAAAAAACTCTAAACTGTCAACAAGCCCACAAGAGAGCTAGATAAATGGCAAATTGAAACTAATTCTAAACTTAGTAATTTAATTATAAGTGCAGGACCACTTTGCACATGTATGTGGAATACTCACTTTGCCATTCCATACCTTTACAAAAGCGACAAAAGCAGCTCTACTTGCCCAGGATACAGGGATAGCTCTGATCAAAAGAGGATTACAAGTGGCCATCCCAGCAAAAACTTTGTTTTTTTACATCTCATGCATGAATTCCTTAACCTGGAGTAAAACAGCTGCTTCAAAGCTGGATGATCCCCCATTTTCTCTCATCATTCACAGCACAAAGATTTGCCCAGACAGTTCAGAATGCTCACCCATTTAAAATAAGAAAAAAAACAGGGCTCTAACAAGGTTCAGATTGTAGAGTCGCAAGAACGGCTTCAAACATAACGATGGGAGAATGAGAAACAATGCAATTGCCAGATCTCGGGCTGCTTATGCATCCTGGACATGCCGGTTCATTCTGATGGGTTGAACCTGACTCCCCCACCCCGCCCCTTGGTAGCATTCACTTCCTCCTGATGGTGTCTACTTGGTTTCCTTTCTTGCCGCTAGCCGCCGTTGAGTTGTTTCCATCTCCAAAGTGGACTGCCACTTTTTGTGCCGAAATTTGAGGGTGTCTCACCACCGCTTGTCCCGATCTGCAGTGCTGGTAAGTGCACCATGAGGTACACACACCTACAGAGTGTGCTCAATACCGCAACAGTGAAAGCACAGGGTGTGCAGTGGGGGGGCGGTCACTTATTTTGAGAGTGACCCTTGCACGTCCACATACGTGCGGGCATGTTTAGCTTGTCAGCTAAGGCCATGAGTAATACGGGGGGGGGAGGCAATATTCCTTCAGCCAGCATAATATACAGCCCCCCTGCTGCGGCAGCCAGCAAAAGACTCTTCAAGTAGGAAGACCCCATACCATGCACTGCTCACAGGGTCCCGCAGACCCCACAAAAGCTTACAACAAAAGGCTTCTGGGCACATGGCCCAGAATCTGAAAACCCAAGATGGTGGCACCAGGGTCACATGACAAAAAGACAGTATTGTGATGATGCACTGGTGGGGGGAGCCTGTTTTAAACTTAAGAATTCTGGGTGGTGGGCTATCAGATGGGTGTTCAAGTCTTGAGGATTGTACCAATGACCACCGTTAGAAAAACATCTCTCTCACACGGTTAAAGCTTGCGTAACTAGGGGCAGGCACAAGATTGAGAAAAGAAAACCCATCAGAATCTGAATGTCGAACTGTTCCCAATCACACGGTGTCAGTACTACAATTAGGAGGATTAATTTGACAGTAGAGCTTCTCTGCACGATACACTCTGGCAGCAGAATTGAAAATTGTTAAATAAAACTGCACAAAAACATAAAAGGAACGGCTTGAAAATGTAGTCTGAGCATTCGTATTGAAGTATGAATCATGGGTTGGTTTGATTATATAACAAGAACAGAGATTCAAGGGGGTTAAGCATAGTTTATCACCGAGTTCAAAGCAAGTCTTAAAAATACGTGGACTATTTGTAAAACCAATTTCAACGTTAGTGGTTTACAATGTATCATAAAATCACAAGGCAGTGCCTGCAAGTATAAATTTCGCATTAAAAGTCTTAATAATAATTTCAATTTATAAAGTGCCCTTAAACAATCGTTCTCAGGACGCTATGCATGGGAAGGCGGAAAACAGTTAACAATCAAGTGAAAAAGTGAGAAAGATGTTGTAAGTAACTAGAGAATACCATTTTAAACGGATACATTTTCAGTCTGGATTTGAATATTTGTGTCTCAGATGTACCGACCTCGAAGGGCAACGACTTCGAGTTTTAGGTGCCGCAATTTATTCAGGCGTTTGCATTTTTCAATTGGCTCAAAAGTCGTTTTGGTCAGTATGCAGGCCAAAGTGTTCCCCTTACCAAGTTAACAGGCTGTGTGCAAACAGAGACAGCAAGCAGAAGCTAAGCTCACATGTTCATTCAAGTCCCCTTGTCAGGGAAACTTGGGATTACAGCTTTACGGGGACTATTTTTTAATGTGCATTCAATTTTCCAGACAGTCTTCAGAATTTGGAACATAGGCCCATAGTGGTTTACTTTTATGAATTATTGTCAGTTATTAATTGTGCACTATACATCAGAACAAGTGCTTTTAGTAATTATCTGCAGAAATTACAAGACCGCTGCGGTAAGAATAAACATATTGGTTACATGTCACATTTCCCAGTGGCTAGCATTGTGACCAAGCAGATGTGTTCCCACTTTTACATCAAAGTGGGAGTGGTTTTAACAGCAATTATTTTTGTTAATGGTGTCAAAACTGGATCCAAGATTATGGTGTATTCATGAGCAAAGTCTCTCACTTGGGCTGTAGGCTGACAAGCTGCTTTGTGACCCGAGGGTGCTTTGCGATGAGTGGCCCATGCCTACCATGGCCGCCAACGTGGCTAATTGCACAGAGTTCAGGCCTGCAAATGCATATGCAACGTAACCACATGCAGCGAAACCTACACAGCCAAATCATGCACCCCCACCCCCCACTAAAGCAATGCGGAGCATGAGTGCAGAAAAATGTAAACAAAAGAAAATGTAATTCACACTTCCAACATTCACTCAGTTGGGAGTTAAATTAAATAAAAGCCATTAAAAGCCCAGTGTAAGAGATGCAAAAAACAAATGAAAAGGTTTACTCCAGTGGGCCCAATAAAAAAAAATCCTGGGATAAATTAATGGATATGTAGATAAAATAATAAATACAAATAAAGATTAAGCGCAGAGGTTACAAAATCCACAACACCAATTTTAACGCAGTCACGGCATAAATGTGTACGGTCATCTGCTCAAGAAACCACACAATATGCACACTAACAAAACGACAAATGTATCCAACACGGAGCAAATTATTACTCTTGATAACTGAGGTTCCATCACCTTTGACATTTTTACCACAACATGAAGATCATAACCACGAGTGAAATTCCCCACCAACACGTAGAGCTCAACGTACAGTTTTGACCAGGGGTGGGCAAATTTTTTGACTCGCGGGCCACAATGGGTTCTAAAATTTGACAGAGGGGCCGGGCCAGGAACAGATGGATGGAGTGTGTGTGAACTAATATAAATGACATGTAAAAATTATTACATGAAAGGATTGGGCGTTTAACAGGTAGCAAAGCATTTATTTGCAAGGCAATTTAACAAATTGCACGAACATGAACAATACAAAAACATGCTGTAACTCCCGGTCAAAGTGCGCCATCTAATGGGGAAATGGGGGCATTACAGGAGAAAGGTAAAATTTATTTTAATAATATTTGGACAAGTTCGGCAGGCCAGATTAAAAAGCCCAATGGGCCGCATACAGCCCGGGGGCCGTACTCTGCCCATGTCTGGTTTTTACAGTGCATTATATACATCTGCACATTGATATGAATGCAGATTAGCGTTATGAACAATTAGGGCTGGGGATGGGTAGATGTGGGACAATTACTGAGGCAACGGGGTGGGGGGGGGGGGAAAGATTGGAATGCGGATCGAAAGCAAAGGCATGGATGACAGAGGGTCCACTACAATCTATGCTGTCATCCACCCCTTTGGTAGGAAGAGCAAGCTTTGCCACTTCCAAACCCCGAGACGAACACAATGACGTGCCTATGTGCGCACGAACGCACATTCCTACCTTCCAAGTTTTGTAAGAACGCCAATGCGAATGCTTATTTGCAGATAAGTATTGAATGCAAAGTGTTGGACTGAAAATTTACCTGGATATGCGATTGTCCACTAGATTGCCTCCCGACCTCACCTCTTTATAACGTGTCTATATTTAGGCCCACGGTGCTGGTAGAGAGCACATAATTTATAAACTAATGATGGATATCATCTCCTTGCTGCAGTCAAAATACTTGACTTGTGGGAAAAAAGGTGGTTGGTGGGGCCCCAAATCTCCTGTCATGAGAACGCTTCAGAAAGCTCACCGATGATTATAAACAACAGACTGCACACGCGCAAGCCATCTAACACTCGGCACACGTGTATTTTTGCACCGAGACTGACCTGAGACCTGAGGCATGCCGCCGTAGGCACTGCTCATTCCACCCGCAGAGGAAGCCTGCTGCAGTAGCTGTGGACGACAAGTGGGGGGGGGGGTCGGTTGGAAAAATTACGGTGGGCCCCATGAGCAGCAGTGTTAATTAGCACACCGCCACTTCCAAACCGGTGCCCTAGGGGTGGATCCACAATGTAAAGTTAGACACTGCGCCTTTGGCACCAAAGTGCGGTTGAGACTCAGCCGTCAAAAGAAGGACCCAGAACACACTGGGCCGACGAAAATGGAGCAGTCATCATTCGATGAGATGGACCGTGACGACGACCACCAATGAGATTTTGCGTGAAAATGTAATTGCTCGAGTGACAAATGCTTATTTATGGAAAGCGAAATGTTTTTTTTAAACGAATCAAAGCAGTACTTTTTTTAATAACTAAAAAAAAATGTGGCTCTTGGGCTACAATGAATGACCCTATTTTGTGTTGTATGTTCTCAAGTAGAATCAAGGTCCATAGACGATGGAACTGTGCAACGACTCTTGACAATCGAAAGGGGTCGTTAACTCTCTCCGTTTATGATGAGCAGCTGCCGATGATGTTGGTGGTGAAACGGGGTTGATGAACTTGGTGAGGGTGGATGGGTCGTGATTGGGTCCGCTGTCGGGATTGAGGACTGGGTTGGCATTTCTATTCTTTTGCCAGACTTTTCCTGGGACACTGCCAATGGGCAGGTTTTGGTGGCCGCCATGCCCCAGTGTGCATGCACGAGTTGTCATTTGTTGCGGCTGTGATGTCGTTCAACATCGTTTAATTTCCTCCCATATGCAAAACGCTCTTAAAAACGATGAAATTATTAAACAATTTTTAATTCACAATTGAGCTATATAGCTTTTTCTGAAGCAACCTGACCACAAACGATAGCCGAACAAAGTGATTTATCACGTGAAAAAGTATAGCAGCCAAGTATTCTAAACATACACTGCATGGATTTTCAAAACACAAACTTGATAACTCAGCGAGACCTTGCTAGACGAAGAGCATATTTTATACAGGTGAAGGATAGCATTTTTCTGATCACACGAACTAAGCTGAAAGAAGCTTACAGCAAGGTACTGAGGGTTCAGAGTGGCAAGTCCTCCTCCGAGACTGCCCCAGCTGGTGGCGGCAGCGTTCAGCTGCTGCAGCTGTTGCAGCTGGGTCTGAAGCTTGCGCTGCTCCTTGTCCTTTTGAGTGTCGGCAAACTTCACCACCACGGCCGACGAGCAACCCTGTGAACGCTACGTGCATCAATTACCGCGGCCTACACCAGGCGTAAAGAACATAACACACAACCAAGAAAACACTGCTCACATTTCAATAGTGGAAAGACTTTCAACTCTGCTTAAGAGATTGAAAGTTCTACGAACCTTATTACTTTGGCAACATTTGAATATTTAATTGCTGCAGTGAAGAAATTTACATTTAAGAGGAAAAAAGTAAAACATTTAAATGTTCAGTCCTAGTTACGAACAAAGCCTTTAATTCCAGTCACCGCATCGTCAACAAAACTGTATTGCCACTCCGATAATTAAAACACCCTTGTTTTACCTCCATAGTTTGGGAATGATGCATGCTCTTGATTGCGTTTTGAGCCATCATTCGTGTTGCAAATGTAATGAAGCCACACCCTGAAAACACAAATCAAGTATTTTGTTGAAAAACTCGAAAAACTTGTCATTAAAAAATCTTAAAACACTCACATCGTCAAAAATAGCGACAACTTTAGTCTTCCTATGGATGCAATGATTCAACTGAACGCCAATGGTTAGACTTTTGGACAAAGTGGAACGTGGATTAGATAACACATGCAGGTTAATGACATTTCAAAACGGTTTAAAAAATAATCATTAATTCTGAAATTCAACTGAAATCCCTAACACTGACAATTCATTAAATCTGGTTTGGGGGGCGTGGGGGGGGGAGGCGAGGGAGGGCAATTGTTACATGCCTAATTTTGCAGAGCAATTACACGGGCAATTGTGACAAATCAATTCAACTCAATGCTAAATGGATTACTGACAAGGACAGTGACCCATGAAGGGACGTCATCCAGCAACTTCTCCAAAACGCGCCTTAAAAGATAGTTTGAATTTTTTTTTCCGCGTGCTTTTGTGTCTGTGTAAAACTGTAGAGGTTACCCTTGCTCTGTCCATCCGTTCCCCGCAGAACACGGCACTCCTCGATTTGTCCAAAAGGGGAAAATATCACGCGCACATCGGCTTCACTCAGCTGCTTGGACAGCATTCCGATGAACAGCTTTCTTTCCTCCACTGAATAAAGACGGAAAAATAAGCATGAGACAGGTTCCTACCCACACAACTCGATAACCTTCTTACCCCCACCCCTACTGAACCATCTGTGAAAAAGAGCGTTATAGCTGATCAGATTACTTCAATATTAATGTATGTATGTGTGGTGACACCCGACACAGTAGTCTATAATTATAGCGGAGCGAGTCATATTGTAGCGAGTCACTTCTGAGACACTAATAGTAGGAGGCATACACATTTATTCTACACTTTCCACAGTATAGGGCATAACTATATACGGGTCAGGACAGCCGACACGCTGCCTGACCCAACGAAGACTTCGTGGACGACGGGCTCCATTCCCAAACCGCAGCAGCCACGACCCAGCGTTGGGGCCTCCCATTTATCCTCCCCAGTGTGGCCTAGCTCTGCCCTTGGCCACGCCCCCTTCTGGAACCGACCAGAAGGTTCTGGGCTCTGCCCCACGTGTCCCCTGTCACCTTTACCCTACATCCGTGCCTATCACGTGCCCTACTGGCAGATCGGCCGCTGTATCCTCAAATGACCTTCAATGCCAGCAACCGGCGCTACTCACCGAAATGAGCCATTCAATGTCACTACAACAAGAGTCTTTATTACTTCCAGCACAAGACAGTGTTCAAGGATTCTGTTCACTCCAAGCATCCCGAATTCTCTCGCTTTCCCTTTTTTACACGTCAAGCCCCTTTTCGCAAAGGTTTCTTAACCTGCTTTCCCTTCAATCTTCCAATTTTTCTAAAGGATTCCAACCGTTCAACCTGTTAATCACTCAGTATTCCAATCTTTCCATTCGTAATTCTCCTCCAACCCCTACAATTCTCTGACTCTTACCAATCCCCTTTCAGGCCCGTTAAGCACCAGAGGACTTGTTTTACTTCCTGACTGTCCGTGTCATGCACGCTGTGTCCATAACGTTGGGTGAGCATTTTCGGTTGTGATTGAATCACTACATATGTAGACCTTTTTTCGGACCGTACATCGCCAACCGCGCTTATTGGAGGTGCGGGGAATGGACAAACTAAACACAAAAAAACTGTTCTAAAAAAGAAATAAAGATTTTGTTTCACCCGTGTTCTGAGCATTATTTGAGGAAAATGATGTAATTTCTCAATTTCAGCTAGTATGGTCCCCAAATGGGTTGGTGTCATCACTTATAGATACATTAAAGCCAATTTACTGCAGTTCTCATAACCGACATCACACAATTGTGCTTCTATACGCAATTTAAAACATACTTGATGATAATAGCATGAAATGTTGTTTTGTTTTCCACAATGATCAGCTGTATGCCAATGCTGTACTCGGAATCATTACAACAATCACTTCAATGGCCCAAGCAGGAGGTAAGCATGTGGAAGCGTTCAAACGATTTTCTACTAATTCACAAAATTGCTCACACCTTTTCAGGTAAAATATATACGCTTACAAAAGCATTATTGTTTAAACCGACTATATAAAATTGTGTTCTCCGTAAGGTCTTACCACTGGACTTTTCGCTGTCGGCTGGCTTCATCTGTATAGGATGATACATCTGAAAAATAAAATTTTAAAATTAGACGGCATCACACATGCAAATAGGTCGTCTTGTAAATAAATAACTGGTTAATTTTAATCAAATGCAATCAAGGTCTAGTGCCTCCCGAGACCAGATCTGCCTTACCTTGTTTCCGTGACCGAGTTACCAAGCCTCCCCCGGGTAAGGGGGACTGAGACAGGACCAGGGAAAGCCCATGAAACTCATCATCATCAGCATGTGACTTCATCAGCCATGGAGTATGATGCACTCATGGTCGAAGAGGTCCGTGTAATTAAGGATTACTTTTTTTCACTCCATATCTACGCCAACCCTTTGATAAAGGACAAGTCCTGAATATAAAATAATAAATTGATAAAATAAAATAACACAATAATATTCTCACGACGTTTCGGCCACAACACAAGCGGGAGCGAGACTGTCTGGTAGGACAGCGCTGTCCTACCAGACAGTCTCGCTCCCTTCACCTGATGAAGGACAGCGCTGTCCTACCAGACAGTCTCGCTCCCTTCACCTGATGAAGGCCGCTTGTGTTGTGGCCGAAACGTCGTGAGAATATTATTGTGTTATTTTATTTTATCAATTTATTATTTTATTCTCATTCTACGTGACTTTACCGAAAGAACCAAAGAAGATGAATCATTGCAGTCACGAAAGCTTTAAATCGAAATTTAAGTCCTGAATAGTTTATACGAACCACATTTACATGGGAATTTACGAGAGTAACTGTGACCAGCCACCTCAGGCGAATAGAGCTAATGGATTAACACTTTCAACCTAAATTGCGAAGTGTTAAACAAAAAAATCGAAGTGTAACGTATAAAGCAACGTTTGAGATTGGAAACCTGTAACATAATCCTCCCTTTAAAATTATTACTTGTATTTTATGAATCAGAAAAAGGGAACATCGTGAGGCAGGGCAAAAACAAAAGGTCATGACCAGGGTTGAGGACCAGGATTACTGACCCCAGGCAGAGTCTTGATGTTGTGCAGGGAGCTCTGGGCTTCAAGTGCAGCTTTGCGGGTGCAATACGTGACAAAGCAGCAACCTGTGCATTGGTAACATGCATAACGCCTTATACCAACAACAGCGGACATGAAAAGCAATACAACTGGCTCACTCACGTAGACATGAAAAGTGTTTCTAATACACGTAATATTTAAATATTTATATATTTCCTTCCACGTATTTTTTTTGACCACATATGTTTCAGGAATTCTTTTAAATGTGTTTTCTATCAGTTGGATGAACCAAGTAAAAAAAAAAATACACGCTATCCTCTCTCTCCAGAGCACTCAAAACATAGGCCGAGGAAAGTGTGCGCACAAATTTAGACTTATATTTGGTGAAACAGTTTATATCCTTATCAGGTTTTTTTTGGGTTATATCGCATAAATATATAAATGTGTCGTTAAACCCACCACCACCCAACAGCCAATTAGTAAGGTTTGTCACTTAAACAGAACATGCCAATTCGTTACCAATACAGCACACCGGTGTGCTGGAGAGCAAAACCACAACATTTACCAACAGTTGATAATGCATTTGGGTCAATAGAGTAATAGCACTGAAATGGTAAGGCAACTGGGGAAACTTATGGAAAGCAGATAAGATATTGTTTTTATTTCTCTAAAATTAGAGACCAATTATATAGGATGGGCGCCAATCACCTAAATTGATCAATTCTACAGAAGAATTCATGTCCACATTGCAAGCCGACCCGGTTAATATTGTGGGTGCATTAAATGTAAAACGACGTTCCACTTGCTTCACAGCAGACACCAAATAGCCAGTGCCGGTCCAAATTAGCCACATTTGGAAAAAACTACATACAAATTGCTGAAATGGAAAACCAATATAGCAACATCGACCCCGTACTGGCAGACCAATGCTGTGTCCACCAGGTACCAAAGGGGGACAAGCTGTCAATAGGGGGTCCCCCGCCGTGTCCGCTACCTCCCCCCCCCAGACTAAAAGAATATGCCGAGTAGTTTCGTTACATCATAAGCAAAGGATAAATGCAAGTACTGCAAAAGTCCTTGCTTAACGCGTGTTCACACCCACAACGGGTTTTCGCTATGATCGGTCCATTCGGCAACACTTTTTGGACAACGCGCCGGATAAAACGAGGAAAACGCACCTCGCTATGGGGCAGTTTTCCAAGCGGTCGACGACGAAACCACTTTTTCGAGCTGCGCGGTTGAGCGGAATTATATAGAAATGCGGCGGCAGCGTACCCTCAAGTTACTTGTCGCGCCACCTTACTGCGCGTGCATTATATATGTGTGGGGAATTTATTTTAACGCTCAATGCGTTTTTCGCTGAACACGGCACTTTTCAGGAGGTTGTCCACCACTGTTATGATCATAATCAAACGAAGCATTTCCCAGGAGAGCTCGCAGGCGCACAACAACAGCAACAAAACGAACCTCTGCTGACAGCCGGAGTCTGTGTCCGGTCGCGAAGCACGTTCACCTCGTGCACGGCTCCAAACTGCTCGAACAGTTCACGGAGCTCAGATTCGCCCCACGAGCGAGGGATCTGCCCGACGAACATCTTGATGGCGTCTGGGTCCAGATGGCCCCGTGCTTCCAGGGATCCCCCATTCATCATAACGCTCTTCCTCCAAAACCTTGATTATGCTGCGGGCAAAAAACAAAGACAAAGATACGCCGTACAGCTTTAAGACCGTTGGGGCAAGTGCTGTTAGTAAGCACCTATGAAGGCCGGCATGCAACACGAGGGGGTGGGGGGTGGCCATCACCACACCCAGACACCTTTTTCTCCCCAGTGGTTATGTTTACACACCATACCAGGTACTAATTGAGGCTGAGTCGACCTAGGGGAGGCCCATGACCAGTTTAGATAATCGTCACTGGTGTTGACCGTGAGCGGGAATCGAACTCAGGTCGCCCGGTGGGTTCGTAGATTAGCCCGCTACACTACTGATTATGCTGCGGGCACACAAACAAACACGTGCACACAATAGTTGGGTTTAACGTAAGTATCCAAATATTAAAGAAATCGGCACAAATTGCCTTGGAAAATCCAATCAAAATTACTTAATATTCGCAAAAGGACATCATGGGAAGACTTTAATTCAGCAGTGGAGAAAACATGATCACTGCGACGCTCTATGAAGATACAAAGACAATACATCTCGGAAATTAATAACTAAAATAAACCACAAATGTAATTGTCCCTCCACCACGCTCTCTGCATAGCTGTGAGCAAATTGACAATACACAAGGACAACCAATGCATAAAACTACATTTTTACCTTTCCTCAGTGCTAATCCTTCACAGCAGTATACCAGAGATGGGATACAATTATTGCCAAGATAAATGGGGTTGAGAAGTGTTGATCAATTATTTACACGTGACCTATTATCAGTTCATTAAATTAAAGTGCTTCAAATGCAACACTTTGTAGAGCTAAAGGTCTTAATGCTCGTGTGGGCAAGCTACACTCATCAATAAAAGCATTGTGATTAAACGGTTGGCGGTAAAAGGCCTTTACTACTAAGGACAAGCAGACACCATGGTAACAAAACATCTTAGCGCTCTCGGTTTGTGTTCGCCTGATGAGGTTAGTTGTCATTTCTGGCGAAACGTCATGCTAGAATTGAAAATATGGGTTTATTCTCCAGCACACCGGTGTGCTGAACTAGTAACTAATTGGCATGTTTTGTTTACGCGACAAACCTCACTAATTAGCTGTCGGGCGGTGGCAGTTTTAACGACACATTAATATTTACGCGATCGAACCCAAAAAAAAACCTCTAATGGATAATATTGGTCGCGAAAACCTACGTGTTAAATTGTCTTCGAGAGCCTACAGTTTTGTGGAGATGACCAATTTCATAATTATATTCTGGAATTGTGGCCGATTTAGGGGTGGGCTCAAGATTTTGCACGCATGCATTGTCGAGTGTATTTAATACACCCCCCCCCCCCCCCCAAGGCAACCAACGTTCATACTTTGAATAACTATGGTTACTACGACACCTGTTGCAGAAAAAAATGGACGACTGCTATATAACTCAAAGGCATGATAAGGCAGCAGTTACAGAGGCAGGGAAAGGTCAGGAAGAAAAGGTCACCCCTTGGCATTTGCTCATTGCACATTTGTGGGAAGTATCAAGCCAGCATAAACAGCATCTCATCACTCCAGGGGCAGCGAGTTCATTAACCTCACCAGGGCGGCAAGGACTTGCTCAATTTATGGACTTTCGTTCGACGCAAGAGAGAAACAAGGCTTAGAAAATATTTAAAGAATAATAAAATGTCGACATGCACATACATTTCCATGCAAAAGTACACATTCTATTACTTTATAATCTACGCTTGGTTTCTTTAAGCATATTTTTACAGCATTAAGATATATGTCAACACAATCGTCAACACTATATCAAGTCAATCGCCAAACTACAGTTTGAATACATTATACACCGTATATTGTAATCTTGTCTCAGATTGAACAGTACTACAATCGGAAGACATTTTTAAACTTTTTATTGGTCATAAATCAGTGCTGCACTAGAGCAGAATTGTTACTCTCCCCAAACCGAATATTTTATCGACTCCTGACTAGTGTGATCCAAACCAATCCAGAGCGATAATTTGCACAGGCTCACACACACAATAGCCACACAAACATAAAAACAAGAACACACACTAGCCAGCATGAGTCACCGCTCCTCCAAATCCTACTATCCTTCCACCATCCCCCCCGCCATGCAGTTAATGCACAACATCATCCCTTAAATGCCCAAGCTGTTACCGTGCAATCATGCCATGCACTCCTACACCAGCTTCATTGCACCTCCCACCCCCTACATGGCTAATGCTGGCCCCTAACCCCCTGTAACGTATTCATTATGTTATGTGCTCAAGTGTTTGCCCAAATATATATGTAAAAAAATTTACCATGTGGAATATTCAAAGCATGTCCTATAAGTCAAACTTTTATGTACAAAGGCCTAAATTTTTATGTAATGTATTTTTGTTTGTGCTTCATTAAAATATTATTGATTTGAGATAATGGGGGATAAGTCGGTAGAGGTGACTTTGTAAGAGAGTGCAATAGAAGATAAAACATTAATTGGCCTTTCCAAGCACACATTCATTCCCAAGAGGTTTTACTGTGACAGCTAACCCTGCTGAAGATTTTCCTGGAGCACACTTCCACCACCTGCCACGAACGTGGGCTTAGACAAAATGTCACTTCCTGAACGATAAGCCAAGAGTACTATCCCGTCTAATAAAATATTCAAAAGGAAAAGAGTAGTTGCGCTCAATCAATTCATCACCTATCATGAGCAATCGAAAAACATTAATTTAAAAAAGTCCGGTTAACAAGTAATCTTTTATTGCTTTTTATAAGCCTCAGCTTACTAGAGTAGTTGTAAAATATTTGCACTCATGCACTTCCATTATCTACACCTGAGTGAATGCAACTGTCACGAGAGCCCACTTTAAAATGTCTTTGAGTAAAATATAGTAAAAATAATAACAATAGTTGACACTTCTAAAGCACCTTTCACTGGGAGGTCACAAGGCTAACATTCAGTCAACACCAAGGAATCACAATGTACTCGGAGACTTTAGAGTATGTAATGATGCTGGGGGGGGGGCACTACAGCTTTTGCGAGTAATAATGCTATTTTATGTTGCTTTTTTCAAACAATCAAATCCAAGATTTGTAACGCGCCGTATTCATCAACAATCTTAGACGGAAGCACGGACGGCAGAGAACACATGGGCTGTAAAACAAATGGGATATAAAACTTACCAGTCGCACAAACGTATACATTTATACCCAAAACTTTTTAAAAGATTAGACCGCAGAGCAAAAAAATCAATTCCACAAATTTCGGTGGGGTTATTTGGACAAAAGACATGCAAAAGGCCTATTAAATCCGACACATGGTTCTTCAAACATATTGCAATCACATGCTGTAAACATATATATGGCCAGCCTGAGTGCGCTGCATGCCAATACTCAGTATCAAACTACTAAGCAGTCACCTCTGGGATCCTGGGTTCAAATATGGCTTGACAAGTAATGACTGGAATTTGTTCTGCACTAGTGGTGCTGAAAACTCATGTGCCAAAGGTGAGGATAGGAGGAATGAAACTCGTGACAGGATGAGGTAAGATCTGCACAGCTCAGTAATTGTTTAAGTGTATATACACGTAATAGTAAATGTGTGCATTTATATTGAACTTCCTTCGCACAGTGCATAGCCAACCATCCAAATCGGAGGTGTGGAGGAAGGGCAACAAACTAAGCATACAAAAAACGGATCTAAAGAAATTATCTTTCAATCTAGATTTTAAAGAGCACAGCTCCAGTGGCTACCTGGAACTTCCATGTGGCTATAATGCGTGTCACTTTCTGGGCTCACCATAAGCCAAGGTTGTGAGATCGTCTGACCATGTAGACTGTATATACAGCATGTTTGGGCAGGTTGCCTCACTGTCTCTCTGCATTCAAGAAGGGATGCTAAATCCATGAATTCAACAAAAAATATGAATGGGACCTTCTCATGTTTGTGGTTCCACTAAAATTAAATTATGTTTTGCACCATTTATTTGGTACATAGTGGTCGACTTTCCAGTTTTAAAAAAACATTGGCACACAACATTTTCGATTGACCTGAACTGAATAAGTTTATCAGGATGCTGCCAATGCCAAAATGCCCACCCACATAACACAAAACTTCGCCAACCATTATCGTGAAGTGGTGTTTATCAACCCTGTTGCAGTTGTGTTTGTGAAATTGCAAATTCATTTCTAACCCAAAAAGTTGTCCCAACTTCAAACAGTGTAATATAAAGCATATCACAATCCCATTATAAATTAAAAGCACGTTAATCTGCACGGTTAGAACCTATCCGACAGCAGCCAGCAGGGGACGCATTAATCACAAACGGGAGTTGACCAAAACCAACATCCCCTTGTCAATGGCATGGTAACCCCATCACATCTGAACTGTTCAGATATCTGAATTGCTCATTCCAGATTACTTTTGATTTTTAAGTTTCTAATCGGTATTGATACAGCAAAATCCATTAAATATTACCATATGCAGCTAAAAACATTTACATTTAGATATCAAGATGTTAGTGCCACAAACATAGCTATTTGCAATACATAAAGTATTGCACATTTAAGTTTCCATTAAGAATTATAATTACAATTGTTTCTTGTTATCAATTCACCAGGTATGCAGCAGAGCAGCATGGTCGTATAAATACTGAAAATTAAGCCATGAACACTAAAAGTTTACAATTATCTTTAAATACATGTTTGGGCCAGTTTTGAAAGCGCCATCTGCTCTTATTAGCCGGCTATATATAAAATGGGAACTCTACCCCGGGCTTGCAAGATATCTAGTGAATGTATGAATCTGAGATCATTGTCATGGTTCCAGATTGCCAGTACAGACACTCCTCTACTTACGAACGAGTTAAATCCAGAGGTTGTAAAAGTTGATTTGTTCGCAAGTCCAACTTTACTCCTGTCGATTCAAAACGTGCACTAAACATGGGGAAATGGCTTTAAAAGTTGTATAACCTCCTGTAGATGTCACTGGTTCTTCATGTTCTGCAGATGTAGATGCCGCCACAACCGCCATCTATTGCGTGGTGGTTGAATTTACCGAACCTCGGTCCGAACAGGCAACTGGACATACGGAAAGGTTTGTTCGTATATCTCCGAAAGCTCGCAAGTTGAGTGTTCATAAGTAGAGGAATCCCTGAATTTCATCCCAGCACGTTATAATGTACATGTAATAACTCGTTCCCCATCCACATCTGTTTTGCTCTCTATAATTTGCACTGTATGCTCACAGGATGTCGTATGGATATGTTTGCATGGCACCATACACAATGAGTTAATGGAAAATAATTCTTAATTTTGTGAATAACACTCAAAACCTTGAGACTACTTGTCTGGAAACAATATCGGGGGCATATGTTCACACTTACTCATGTACAGCCCTTTGTTAATACACTACTGGATAAGAGCCATCCCACGGCAATCTGGTCATTGGTGGCATATGGGTATATTTTACACGTTTGTTGCTAATTCTGTATAAAGTGAACAAACCTATCACATAAACCTTTAATAAAGTACTCATTCATTAAGCATAAAATACATATGCAGTTATTTGTACGCCCGACTTGAAGAATCAAGAGGTTGAACCAAACATAATCTGCAGCAAAATACTGCACCTTTTCCATCAACTTTCATCATCAATTCATTATCAATCCACTGCTGGATGAAAGCCTCCAAAAACCACCACAACCTTTCTCATGATCCTGCAATGCAACAATCCATCCAGCATCTGCACACAAGCCGATTCCATTGCTCCACTCAACGGATATGAAAATTTAATTTCCATTGTCAATGTGCAAGTTTTTTGATCCACGTCTTTAGCAGGTTACGCAAGGTGAATAAACCCTGTGTTCTTTAGGCACATTAGTGTGTGTGTGTGAAAACATGGCTACTGTGCTAAGCTTTAAGCCCCGTTGTCATAGGCGGTCACGGACACGCTTCCAACTACAATCACACGTGAACATCATCCTTGGGGGCCAGGGCAAGGATGCTGTCGCCAGATGAGGCTGGTCGTAATTACCAGAAAAACATCACTCGAAATGTAAATGTTGTGGGTTTACTCTCCAACACGCCTGTGTGCTGTAAAAGTAACGAATTGGCACGTTTTGTTCACGTGACAAACCTTGATAATTGGCTGTCCGGTGGTGGTGATTTTAACGACTTCATATTTACACGGTGCAAAAGAAGTTCAACATTCATAACTTCAATAACACAGTTGTGGGCTCTAGCACCGCCCCCTTTGCTCCCTTGAGGAGGGGGGGAGAGGGAGGGGCTGTGTTTCTTTAGCCAGACCAAAACAAACCGTCACCGTCTCAGTCCCCAACTATGCAAGTGGATGTGTCAACGCATTCTCAAAATAAAAACAGGTCCCTGCAGGGTGGGCTGGTAGGAACATTGGAATATTTTTTACACCCAACAGCACGAGATTTCACTTCGTTAAAGTATTGAAAGGGGACGGACGGACACATTAATCTATTGCAGGCTGGTACACTCAGTTTACAACTTCGTTCCTACCAGTAAAAACCCATATAGCCTCAGCAGACTTTTGGGGCAAATGCTGTGATCGAGCACCTATGAAGGCCGGCATGACGCGAGAAGGGTGGGGTGGCCAGCACCACGCCAGACCACCTTTGTCTCCCCAGTGGCGACATCTACACACCGCACCAGGTATTCATTTGAGGCCGAGTAAACCTAGGGGAGGCCAATCACTGGTTCAGACAACTGTCACCGGTGATGGCCGTGAGCGGGAATCGAACGCGGGTTGCCGGGTTCGTAGCGCAGGGCGCTAATCGCTGCACTACCGCTCCCCACAACTCAATCTCACACACCTACACACATACAATCAGCTCACATGCACATGCTCGAAGGACCGGTGCATCGTAGGACCGTGAAATGACAACGGGCAGAGAATAACAGCTGCTGGTGTCTGTAGGAAAGTGTTCTGTGGGGAGCCATTTATTACGATTTACTTTTACAATCCCGGAATACGTATGACATTTTTCAGTGATATAACCGCCGACTGTGCTACACACTCGTAGGCAAGTAACAATGCATCGACTTGATGAAAATCGATTCCTAAGCTTACACGTACGTGAGAATGGTTCATGAGAACAGACGACTTGTTACATGCCTACGAAATACAGTACAGGGCTTCAATCCATACACTATTGAGCCACTTTCCACGGCACAACTGAAAATGCACAAATTACATTTTGATACGTGCGTGTTCATAGCTTGTGGTTTTGATTGAACTGTCACACTTCGATGGCTTTAATTTCATTATAGGCATTCTTCACAATCCGCTGACCTCCATAAGAGGTTGTTGATAATGCTTATCGGTTGACAACCTCATATTTAAAAATATAGTTCAATCCATATATGTGCCAGAGGGTAGTGTACTGAGTATGCTCTGGTGTACTAACCAAAAAAGTGAAGCATAAAATACTTCCTTTGTTGGAAATTGTCAGCGCTCTTTATAACAGGACTAGCTTACTTCCCGGCTTCGCCCGGGACTTGGATTCACCACGCCCGGCAGCCTTTGTCTCCCCAGTGGCGATGTTCACACACCACACCAGTTACTCGTTTGAGGCTGAGTCGACCTAGGGGAGGCCCAGGGCCAGTTCAAATAATCGTCACCGGTGGTGGCCGTGAGCGGGAATCGAACTCGGGTCGCCGGGTTTGTAGCGCAGCGCGCTAACCACACGCGCGTCCATAGGTACACATACACGCGCTTGCTGCAGACACACCACGCAACTTTCAGGGTGCGTACGGCAGTAAACGACTCAAATAATAAACCAATGCTGCCTGAAGAACGCCTTAGACCTGCAACACATTTGTATGGCACTTCACTCGCGGAGGGTTGGGGGGAGGGATGCGTGACGTCAGCAGGCACACTGTGTAACGCTTCTGCATGCGGGTGACATCACAGATGTGACGTCACAGCTCACTTGCCCTGCAAAATATATCCATTATCGCGCCCCCCCCCCCCCCAAAAACAAACACAAGTCAATTTTTATACTTTTTGCATGGTGTACAGTCTGGAAGCTACCCACATGCCAAATTTCAAGTTTGTTGCATTTCGAACACACATTCACAAAATTCCCTTTATTATATATAGATAAGGTAAAGTAACGCTAAACCATACAATTCAACAACGTGCTTAAGCAACTGCAGCGCTACTCATTGAGCAGCAGACCTGTCGTACGCAGCATTTTAATTACATGCTCATCCATGAAAACCGCAGTATAAAGTCCCTGCCCACGCACTCAGGTATTTTTTTTTTAAAACAGCGCATGTTAAACCATAAAAAAACAGTTACCTGCCGACATCTTGAAGTCAGATTATTCACGAAAGTTTACACCTCCGATTGGCACAGTTGGATACGTACGGTGCCAAAGAAGTTCAACATACATACAGTACATACATATGCTGATACAAGTGGGTTAATGCTTTTTTTGCAGTTAGGGTTTGGTTTTGTGTCCCTTGAAATGGTATGGTGAAATTTGGATTTAAAGCTTTCGTGACTGCAGGGTTTCATATTCTTGGTTCTTTCGGTAAAGTCACGTAGAAGGGAAACAATAAAATCATAAAAATATAAAACAATAAAATTCTCACGACGTTTCGACTGCAACACAAGCAATCATCATCAGGTGTGAAAACCACAGCAAGAAAATTTGAAAAAGTGGCGGTTATTTTTAACGTTAGCACCACGGAGAGCGATTTGACAGTTTGTTCAGATGGACGAGTCCATCTGTGTTCGGGAAAGAGGAGGGGGGGAGACGAAAATAATGGATGTGGTCTGAAAGCCACCGTAAGCGTGAACAATCAATTAAGACCCGAAATGGTTTATCAAATCCTTCCAATGATTGTTAAGCCAGAATCCATCTTCTCGGTTAAAATTGTCTGTTTGTATATGTGGATAGCCTCATGAACGAATCTATCATGGTAGCCAGATGGCTGGCAAAGAACCTGTCTTGGAGAAGTCAATGTCATGTGAGCCTACTGAATTATAACAGTGATCTGCCACGGCCGAGGTGTTCGTCCTACCGTGTTTTAGGTCTGCTTTGTGTTCACGAATGCGGTCCGAGACATGTCGTTTGGTTTCTCCAATGTAACTACTACCACGGAGGCAACTTAGTTTGTAGACGCGCAGGGTACTGTATGTCTGGAATCACATCTTTTACAGACGGAACCAGATCACGGGGATTTTATGTAATGTGTTGAATCGGACCTGGATCTTGTGTTTATTCAAAAATTTGGAGATCTTTTTTGTGATCCCCGCAATGTAGGGTAAAGTGATGGTTTTGAAAGGCTCCTCAAGAGGGTCCTTCTTCATGGTTGGAGTGATAGCTTCGCGGATTGTGTAGTCAGAGTAACCATTAGCCTTAAGAGCTTGGTGTACGTGCTTGAGTTCACTGGCTATGTGTTCCTGGTCGGATATGCATTGGGCTCTATGGTGCAGAGTCTTGATGACGGAATTCTTCTGGGATGGATGGTGGTGGGAAACCGGTTTCAGGTAAGCATCCGTATGGGTAGCAAAGCTATCACTCCAACCATGAAGAAGGACCCTCTTGTAATTCAGTAGGTTCACATGACATTGACTTCTCCAAGAGAGGTTCTTTGCAAGCCATCTGGCTACCATGAGAGATTCGTTCATGAGGCTATCCACATATACAAACAGAGAAATTTTCAACCGAGAAGATGGATTCTGGCTTAGCAATCATTGGAAGGATTTGATAAACCATTTCGGGTCTTAATTGATTGTTCACGCTTACGGTGGCTTTCAGACCGCAACTATTATTTTCGTCTCCCCCCTCCTCTTTTCCGAACATAGATGGACTCGTCCATCTGAACAAACTGTCAAATCGCTCTCCGTGGTGCTACCGTGAAAAATAACCGCCACTTTTTTCAAATTTTCTTGCTGTGGTTTTCACACCTGATGATTGCTTGTGTTGCAGTCGAAACGTCGTGATAATTTTATTTTTTATATTTTATTATTTTATTGTTTCCCTTCTACATGACTTTACCGAAAGAACCAAGAATATGGTATGGTGAGTTGACAAGAGTATTTAATTATACGAAAACATTCAAAAATACACACATTTGTAATGTGAAAGAAAATAAATATATGAGCACTCACAACACCGCATACAACTTAACGTTCTTTCATTGGGCGAAGGGAGTCGGATAAACAACATTGTTGTAGTTCGCTTCGGATGTGACTGGCTGTTGCACAGGGTTACAGATATTTATGGCTGCACGCAACAATTTTTACTGTACTGCTTGGTTGTCACTGGGCGAGTTGCATGCAAATACGGCGAGGGATGTCGCGTAACATTCAATGCATTCACAAGCGCTTTCAAGTTACATACAGGTGAAGCAGACGCGTGTTGAAAATTTACAATGCAGCTGCAAGAAATATACAACGGCACACAAAATGTACTTGGGAACAGGCATATTGCACAAATGATACAGCATCGTGGTTGCAAAGGAAAGAAGTGTGGAACAACTCTGATGGAATGTAATAACATGTTGCTATGAGCACTCACAACATAAGGTTTAGAGTGTCTGGTTTTAACTGGTCAGCTCAAACTATGACAGGTCACCGACCAGTATGCCGCAACAGGGACTCAATTATATTACATTTTCTCTCATCTAAAATATGTTTAGAGTATTTTGCTGCTATAAATTTCCACATAAGCCACTTTGTTGAGCTATCATTTGTGATAGCCAGGTTGCTTCTGTAAAAAAAAAAGCTATATAGCTCAGGGGGCCTTATCTGGTAAAAAAATAATTTTGGGCATATTAACTATAAAATACATGCCGTGTGCATCAGTTGCAAATTAAAGCTGCTGTGACGTTATCCGTTGCAGCATCACAAATTGCTCCAAATTTGAACAAATTAATCCCAAATTTTTCATAAAACATCATTCCCTACTGGAAGAGTAATGCCCACTTATAGAAACAAACATTACAATATTTTGTTGTAGCATTTGGCATAAACACGCTTGAATAACAGAATTGTAAAAAATTACATTCATATTTTGCACGTGGCTGTAACCTGCACAAACCACTGCAGAATCGAACTCGGGTCGCTAGGTTCGCAGTTCAAATGCAAAAACTGCTGCACCACCGCTACACCACTGCAACAGACCCTTCCCTTTACCCCATACTGTGCAAATATGCGTATTATGCACCCATTCATGTTTTTACATTTCTCCAATTGCCTTTCTGGCATATATTTAAAACTCTTTGAAACGGACTGTTACAATTAGACGTCTCTAATTTCATTGGTGGCAAGTGTTTTAAAATGTTTAACTTTGTTTTTGCTTAATATGTGAAGTCAACACGAACATTGTATCACAAAGGCAAACTAGCCACCTTTGGAATTTTTGTAAATATGTATAATACATATTTCGGATAGGGAAGCAAATGCGTTTTACCATTTTGCATTCAAAAATATTTACTTTAAATGCATATTACATTTTTGCATTCATTCTTTATGATGAAAATACTGCTCTTGCACAGAAAAACGTTTAAACATGTGGGCTATGCTATTTATTTATTTTTCCAGATATAATGCACTAAATATTGCACGAGGAACTGAAGAGACTATCAGATCTGCCAAACTAATAACACAATGCGTATTTACGTATAATTTAGGTGCGAAAGTTACTCGAGCTCATGTATTAACACATGCAAATAAACGTATGAAGCACCCACTACACACTCCTGCCATGACTTAGGCTACAGGCAGTCTAAAAACGAAACTATAATCTATTTAAATTTTACCAGGTAAGGCCCACTGAGCTATATCGGTATATTTCAGAAGCGGCCTGGCTATTACAAATGACAGCTCAACCGAGTGGCCTATCGTGTGGAAACAGACAAATACTCTGAACGCATGTTTCTAAATGTGGAGGGGAAATCGGACAAAAATCTACGTGACCACTGGGACAGAAACGCCAACTCCAAATATACAGCAGGCTTCAGGGTCGGGATTGAACCTGCGACCTCCTGCATACAAGGCAAGGTAGTTAACATCTTCTAGCCACCAGAGCCCTTAAACTTCAGAATATAAAACACGCAAGTCGCTTTGGACGATGCACAATACAGCTGAGCTGAACTGGCATGTGACATTGCATCACCTACCCACCTGCTCATGCAACACTTCGAACCGGCTAATATATAAAAGCGTGCAAGAGAGATTCAAACGGCTCTAATATCTTGTTTTGCTTTGCAATGATTGTGGGCTGTTGTCTACCTGTGCAGGCTCCCAGGAAAAAAATTTCTGCATGGAGATACAAGGGATAAAACGATGATGGCATGCAATGCTTTTATCCAGTCACTGACAGACTTCGTGTCAGGGGTTGGTTGAGTGGAAACTTTCCAAATTAAGAGTAGCCTCATGAAACACATCATTACATATGTCCAATTATACGCAATGTATTGCTAGCTTCTTGGAGGACGAATTAATTAAGATAACTTGAGCTGAAACTCCTATCAGAAGGCCATTTAAGCCTGGCTAAGCATTGGACAAATGTTTGGCCAAACTTACCCTTTGCTTTCATCATATATGCTAATGAAACAATAGATATCAAGCGTATACGCATAACAGAATATAATGAGTACATGTAAATAACCAAACCATTAAGTAAAGTGAAAAGCCCCAAGTATTTTTGGACCATGTGCACAAGCTCGTGTAGCAATGCACAAGAGACCATATCACTTTCACACTTGGGTGACTAATCTTCATGATATCGCCTTACACCGAGAGGTTTGGAATTCTCTTTTTGCACTAAGGTTTAATTTGAGGACGCGATTGTATAAGCAACATTAATCTAACGCTATTACCTAAACAATGCGAATTTAAAAGGTGGAATATGCAAATGTTGCGTGTGTTTTCACTATATCACTTTAGTTTCCACATTATAAATCTTACCTAATCAGATTAATTAATGTGGCCATGCATGTAAAATATCAACAAAGTAAAACGTGTACCATAAGCATGCATTTACGCACATCCGATTAGCCGCACCTCCAATTAGCACGTTGGACTACTTACAGTTTGTAATAAGTTAGACATACAAATGAAACTATTTTTAAACAGCGCTAAACATCAAAAGCTCCAGAATTAACTCAATATCAACCTACCAGGGTTAAGCTGTTACCTCCCACAAACACTCATCAATAAATTGCTTAGAATGAAGAACTGTGGTCCAATATTATGTTCTTGAACATACAAAATGAGTGGTCAAGGCCAAAGACAAAACTCACTTCTCCAACCATAACCATATAGTAATGGACAGATCAAAAATCATATGGCCCGAGGCAACACGTGACAGTAATATTGCGGCTTTTCAACCACTTTACTTCGATTTCATGAAACACTTAAAACTTCCTAATCGACAGGTCTACTTAAATGAACATCTGCATCAAGCATTGGGTTTATTTTTACTGTCAGAAAATGGTCAGACTATTCTCAACTGCATAGTTCAAGGCCAGTGAGATCAATTTCTTAAGGACTTCGAGACAGGGATGCTAAATACACTTACCAAAGAAAAGGCTTTGTACAGCCTGGAGCCATACAGAAAATGATCCGTGGTCGACAACACAGTAGGACTTGGGGCAATGTTAGGTCCAATAAGAATCATAGCTGCAGGAGCTTGTGCATTGTGTTCCACATTTTAAATTGTAGATTTAAAGATTTTCGAAATACTATTCATTGCTGTAGGTTTCGTATCTCTTTAACACATTGACTGGTTTGACGTTCAACGTGGACCCTTTGCTGCAGTCGCCGTGACCATCGAGTGAAAGGGGAAAGAGCATAATGTTATTTTAGTTAAGTAGCCAATACATTAAAAAAATGTCAAGGTTCATTCAATAAATACATGAAACACTACTCAATTGTAATATTTTAACAATGTAATATCTTGCAATACACAATCTAATTTAAATGTATTTATAGTCGTAAAATAAAAGAAAACGCTATGCAAAGTAAGTACAGGTGGAAAACGGATTGTTTTAGCATTTTGCTTTATATACAGTACAGCACTGCATGTTTATTATACGAGGACATTTTAAAGTCAATAATAGCTGCATTCATTTATATTGCCTAGTCATAGTACTGATGCCAGGTTAGACTAGAGCATTGTTATTCTTGGGTCTTTTGGTAAAGTCAAGTAGATAGGTTCAAAGAAAATAACAAAAAAACTACGATATTTAGATCGCAACACCAGCGGTCGTTTTCAGGCAAAGGGGGGTTTAAACAGTTTGCCTTGGAAGCTAACCCCCCTTTTCCTGAAGACGACCGCTTGTGCTGCGATCGAAACGTCGTAGTTTTTTGTTATTTTCTTTGAACCTACCTATGTGACTTTACCGTAAGACCCAAGAATATGAATTCCTGCAGTCACGAAAGCTTTAAGTCAAGATTTCGAGCATTGTTCTTTAATTTTCAGAGGAGGGCCACTTTTGCCGATAAGGCATCAGTGTGAGAGTGCTGCCACATCGGCTGCATTACTTTATATTGCCGAGTCATAGTACTGACATCAGGTTAGACTAGAGCAGTGTTCTTTGCTCGTCTTCAGAGAGGGGCCCCATTTTCGCCGATATGACATCAGCGTGAGGACCGCCACACCGCCTGCAAGGGGCGTTTTCACATTTATGTATTGTCGGGGCGCCACATGTCATGGGCCGCACTAAAGGGCAGCATGGGCCACCGGTGGCCCGTGAGCCTTCCAATGAAGAACACTAGACTTCGAGTAACTTGAAGCTAACCCAAGCTGTTTTACAATATCTCCTTTTGGACCGTTCCTTCATGGAGAGATGCGGGCTTCTGCGAGATTTCCTCCGCTTATTTTTATCTCATGACATGAAAGAGAACAATCAGCCTGAAATTTAGGAAACACAATAAAAATTAAAATGGGTCTGTTGTGGCAGGCCGAGTAGTACCCATGGTGGAGGAGATCATGCGCGTAAAGTGCCAGCATATTTCACACGGGACATCCCAGAACTAGCTGCGATGTCACAGGGTCAGCCACAATTAAATAGTTTCAGGATTGTCACCAACATAACTCGGCCAAATGGCCTTGTTAAATGTATTAACATCATGGAAAACAATAAAGACATACATGAATACACAATTCACAAAAGATATGCCCAACAAACCCTTTACTAACATGAACATTTCTAAAGCATTAAATGTATATATTTTGATTTAAAGCTTTCGTGACTGCAGGGATTCATATTCTTGGTTCTTTTGGTAAAGTCACGTAGAAGGGAAACAATAAAATAATAAAAATATAAAACAATAAAATTCTCACGACGTTTCGACTGCAACACAAGCAATCATCATCAGGTGTGAAAACCACAGCAAAGAAAATTTTATTTTATTATTTTATTGTTTCCCTTCTACATGACTTTACCGAAATAACCAAGAATATGTATATATTGTTTACCACACTGGCCGGTGGAAGATGTTGCCTACTGGGATTGGACACTAGACCTGTGGGCAAGAAAGGAGAGAACACGGCTACACAATTTTGACCTGGTTAGGTATGTTAACAAAGACAAAAATCCCTCGTATGGCCTGAACACACTTTAGGGGCAAGTGCTGTTAGCGAGCACCTATGAAGGCCGGCACGGCACACGAGGGGGTTGGTGGTCAGCACCATGCCGGGCCGCCTGTCTCCTCAGTGGTGATGTTTACACACCGCACCAGGTACTCATTTGAGTCGACCTAGGGGAGGCCCAGGACGAATGTCAGATAATCATCGCTGGTGTTGGTAATGAGCAGGAATCGAAATCGGGTCGCACCGCTACACTACCACTCCCTCCAAGCAATTTTTACCACTTAAACATGGGATCACTCATGTGTGGCCCACAGATAAACACAGGCACGTTGCGATGGTCAAGCTACAAATGCTATTCATGGAAAACATTCCTAAGGATGACAAATATCCAGTCTGCCAACTTCCAAAGTTGGCTGAAGTGTCCCACGAAGTACATTTGACGTCCATTCATAAAAATGTATAAACTGCACACTCTCACCCACACCTCTGATTAGCACGGTTGGCTACGTACAGTGCAAAAGTAGTTCAACATACATACAAGCAAGTGCCTTGGGCTAGTTCAACAGTCTTGTTCCACGAAAAAAGTACAATGCGTTCAATGCAATGTAACAATAAAAAAATTATAGAAATGTTATTTCAATGTTAACTTTAAGTGAAAAACATGTGCCCTAAACCTCAGAGCATGTTCAAAAACGTGACGGCATTTAAAAATCATTCCAATAACATTAATGCCCCAGTTTACGGAGGGGATGCGTTCCTGAAAGAAGCGACGACGGATATCCAAACGACGTTAAATCAAAGCAATTTTTCCACGAGCGCTATAAAAAATATACAGCGGAGGGTATGGTTAGGCTCTGTTCATGCACGCATCTTAATCCTAGGCGTACCCGCAACAATACATGATATTAAATTACAAAAAATACTGTACTCAACACTAGTGTACAGCAGTAAAAATGGACAAATTATACAGGGTACAATAAGACGACGGTGCACTATAAACACTCACCAAAATATTGTACGTACATAATATATTGTACTCTACAGTATAGTACATTTCTCTATGCGCGATGCAAAGAAGTTCATGACCATGGTAGGTGGAGGCGGATAGGCGATGGATAACGAGAAAGGACGGACGATGCTGTCAGAGACGCAAGTGTGGGTTTGAGGCGACGCAGATCAGGTAGCGGTGTTAATAATAAAGCGACGACACATTCGTCAATCGATGTAAAAGGGGGCGGAGACGTAAATCGGGCTATTGCTGCCCCATGCTGAGGTTAAGTTATGAAAATTGCTACAACTGTAGGTTAGAGCGAACTCAAGGAGCAGGTACAGCAAAAATGTCAAGGTTCAAAGCTACGCACTATGCTACCACATGTTAGGCACTCAAGTGCAACCCAGTAATGTTTCCAGATTCTAACACCATTCGCATGGTCTTCTGCATTCCGAGAATAATATGCACAGCTATTTTTAGTATGCAAAGCAATATAGCCGTTGAGCAACATTAATTCATGCAAGCCCCCCTCCATTCACGGCACACTCAAATACAACTTTGCACATCTGCAATCCTAACCGTGCAGAGCATCAACAAGAAATTAGCCATCACTTTTGCCACAACCGAAGGATCCACCCACCTGCGTGTGCGATACTAATAGCACGTCGCGTCAAACAAAAACTAGGGGGCTGGCTGTACACAGCATTGGACATTGTCGACCAAGTGCGGCGACTTCTTTGGCTAGATGATTCAGCAAGCTAACAACTCCTTGGCCAACATCGTATGGATCGGGGTGGATGGGGGAGGGTCAGGCAACCTGCGGCTCCGGAGGCGTGATTGGTGACGCTATTTTGCTTCGCGACGCTATTCATTCGCGACCACCGTCTCGCGTTCGCGTTGCATTGCGGCTCTTGAAACGTTGAGCTGTTGACCGAATCATAAACAAAAAAATGGCTCCTCATGTTATTTTTTTCCGCCGGTGTGGATAGAACCCTGCTGCTACCCTGGAACACGTGCTGCTAAAGATGTGTAGCGGACATTAGCCCGAGGTGTCTGGAAGGATGAACCCATATGGTTGCCCCCGTAAAACGTATTAAACTAAGCTATTAAAAAATATATTTTAGGAGGTAAGGCCCATATAGCGTTTTTTATTAGAAGCGACTTGGCCATAAATGATAGCTCAAGGTGGCTTATCATGTGGAAATTTATAACAGCCAAGTACTCTAAACGTATGTTTTTAAATGTGGATGGAAAAACATGAGGACCCGGAGAAAAATCCACGTGACTACGGAAAAAACATGCAAACTCTGAAAATACAGGCATCAGGATCGAACCCACGACCTCCTCTATACCAGGTGAGGTAATTAACATCTCACCACTGTGGTGCCTGGCTGAGCTCAGTGAAGGCGACGCTTGGATCCCAATCGCCACCGCATGGACTTGTGTTTCTACGAAGGGTGGACGGACGCTTCAGCCTCAAGGCTACACAGTTTAGCTGCTGCTGTTTATGCCTGAACAGATCCAGAAATCAGGGGGCCAGGCTGCCATGGGAACCAATACAGGCGTGGTAAGCAAACTAAGCTTGGTGTCCCAAACTGAACAAGCACAGTTCCCACCAGCTGTGGAAAACAGCCATGATACGTTTTGTGATTACAAAATTGGCACACGTGCGATCGGAAAACTCCACATCACCCCTCTTACCCAGCGCCACTGCCCATCATCTTGCATGTTTCTATGACCAAAGATTTGATCCCTGAAAATGTGTTTATCCACAAAAAGGGTTTCCGTTTGATTAAATGAATAAAAAGCATATCAGAATTAAAATATAGCAGAATTTTTAGTCCAATAAACATACCAGACAAAGCAAGCATGTTTTCTCGTTCAGAAATTAAACTGCTAACTCACCATCTTAATTCTGTAGAGCTTATGCAAATACAGGTATAAGCTTTTGCAACTTCCTTCCGAGTTAGCAGTAAAACATTAAAATTCTGTAAATATGCAAACATCCCTGCTGAGGTAGCAATATTGTATGTAAATGTACAGTCAATACACTGCTGAATGAGGGCCTCAACACATTGTAGGTTTAAATGGCCATACTTCACCACACTGGTCTGGATAGGTTTAAGGTGGGAAGCATAGTACGTAATACGAAAAGGATATTACATTGCTCCTAACCACCAAGCCGAGAGGCCTATAAAATGTGTGTGTGTATGCTGGTTACCAAAGTAATATCAAGGCTGAAACCCTGCACGACTTGCAAAATGTAAAAAGACTGAGGTGCATTCTGAACAGTTATTAATTTGGTCTGACGAATCACATGGAGCCTTCACCACCACTAACTAAGCATTACTGTACAGGCCCTATCGAGGTGTACCACTTAACCATACTATGATACGGCAGGAGAGTCATGGGGAGACCTTAATCCAACAATGAATTGACAAAGGGCTGATTTTTTTTTTAAACAGCAGCAGCATAGCTTATTTTAACCACAGTAAATTCGGCATCATACATGCGTGACTGTACCGAAATCCATGATAGGAGGAAATCGTGAGCAACGCACCGACCTGCTGGAATGCTTCTCATTCTAGGTTTTGAATCAAGCCTATATTTTTAATGCCTCATTGTTAATATGCATGTCTATTACAATGGCACTATACTGTAGTTTATGGAACCTCTGGTAAGAAAATGAGTCGACAGCGGAGGTGGTCGAACTATGTATGTAAAAATACATTTTCCATTGCGTCAAACCCATGGGCTCTTTTAGCGACGTAAACACATGCTACGCTTAAATAAAATATGTTCCCCTGCACGCATCCATATCTAACGGCGAGGAGCAGTACACTGTGGGCACACAAGCCCGGAAGGGTTACTGCCAAATTGGTTCTGAAGCCAGTGTTGGGGGTGGGTTGGCTCTGTCGCAACCTCTCAAAAGTTTTAGCGTGCACACCATTATCGGGTTTTCCCAATTTACTTCTGATTGTAATAAGGGGCCTTTGAAAAACTATAAAAGTTGCTTGTAAAAATAGACAATAAGGATATGTATACACACGTAATGCATTCAAAGGCATTTAAGCGTGCAGGGAATGCATTTCGAGTAAAAACAAATTGTCTGCACGTGTCAGTATGATCAATGGTCAGGTTATGCCACTTACACGCACACGGTTGTACTTGTATAAGTCATGTTATTTCCGCGCATTGTAAACCAGTTACACCTACGGTATTGTCTACACTGGTAATAAGCAGTGGTTTCATACCAGATTACATTGATACCCATCCCTGACGCCCGTATATTTGGAGTTTGCATGCTCTCCCCGTGGTCGCGTGGATTTAAAAAAAAACATGCATTCAGATTATTTAGATAACTTGTGCTATAAATGTCCAAATGATGGGCCACTTTGTTGAGCTATCATTTGTGGCCAGGTTGCTTGTGAAATATAAGTTAATACCTCAGTAGGCTTTGCCTGGTAGGATGGGAATGTTTTAGTTGTATTTGGGTGATTTGTTAGCCTCTCTTGTACTTTGCACTATCATGTTTTTTGTATTGTTCGCTGTTGCAACGTTCTTACCCGCTTTATAGCTTATCAGATTCCTCCGGGATAAATACATATTCTGATTATAAACTATTGTAATACCATTTCCATAATGACCAACATTAAATGTCTAGATTTGTAGTTAAGTCAAAGTTCGCGGGTGGCATATTATAATAAAACCACAACTACGAATTAATGTCTCGATGTAGATTATTTTACATTTGGGGTAAACGTTTCTGAAATCGTGGAAGCAACATCCATCGTCACCGCCAGACTATGTCTCCCGAGTTTGTCAGGTTTTTATTGCGGTACCACTTGAATTCTTGAGGTTACTCTTAGAAGGTAATGCTGTCTTCACACCCTCCACAAGTGATATCAACGACGTTTGCAGCACCCCCATAGAAGTTGAAGCGCCTATGGACCGGTTCCCCATTAGCCAATTGCAGTACAACCGACACTCCAGCAACATGATATGCTGTGCGCCTTTTAACACACCGTACAATGTAGGCAACATGCCATAGTGTTATAATTATAGCTATAAATGATTACCAGTTTACAAAATCATACATAACATATGAGGATGCGCGAAAGAATCACATACTGTACTTCATGTACCCAAATAAACCACTCAATACACTAATGTATTCAGGCCGAGTTAGGAAAGGTTAAGCACGGTCAATTACGTATGTGTAGACAATAACAACAATAAGTGTTGGAGCGGTGGCACCGTGGTTAGTGCACTGTGCTGAGGCTAAAACTATTTTATATTTTAGCAGGAAAGGCCTACTGGGCTATATCGCTATTTTTATGAAGCCACCTGGCTCTCTCAAATGATAGCTCAACGCAGTGGCTTATAATCGTGGAGATTTGTAGCAGCTAAATACTCTGTTTCTAAAGGTGGATGGAAAAAACGGAGAACCCGGAAAAAATCCACGCGACCACGGGGAGAACATGCAAACTCCAAATATACAGCAGGCGTCAGGGTCGGAATCGAACCCAATGCCTTTTGTATACCAGGCGAGATAGTTAAACAACTCGCCACCATAGCCGTTTGAATCCTGGCCATGGCTAACATCAGTGGCTGGTAATATCTGAAACAGTTTCCGGGTCTCCCTTCAACAACTTACAGTGACCAGAGCAGCGAAGTATGGTGCAACACTTGCCAATGGAGTTGTGAGGCATCCATCCAACTGTGGATTATGGGGTTGTAAATAGTTATTTTAATGGAGAGAAGAACGTGGCTTTTCTACTTTTTTTTATTCGCAGGAACCAAAACTAGACGAGAGAAAAGGGCCTTTTTCGGCCTGAGGATTAGTCGTGAGCTCCGGTGCCGAGTGATGAATGTACAGTGCGGATAACATTACACACTGCATTGACCTGTTTAATCCTTTGGTTATCTCGCTAATACGTCAATCGGCAATAAAACCAGGGCTTTTCAACAGAGAATAAAACGTGTCGGTCTATCGCTTTCCTTCCTAAAATGGTCGAGAGAAGAGGATCATGGGATGTCTTTCTCAAATAGACATTACAGTGGTGTTCCGCGTTCCCACGACGGGGACGAGTATATCCATGATAACCACCGTTAACTTTCCCTCCAAGTGGTACTTTACTCATTCGATAAAATAGAAGGAACAATATGGCTGTGTAAACCCCTTTGTAGTCTCGCTCGACTGCCGAGCCACCTAGACCGGATATAAGCAACGTCTCAAGACTTTCGCCTATCCGTCTCTCCACACAACCCATCATCCCCACGGCATTTCTTGGAGTGCGTAGTAATTCCAGTGGCATTGAATCAAGACAAACAAACACTCAGCTGGTGTCGACATCGTGTCTCATCGGCAGTCAGGTTTGATTGAATCAATCCTGGTGTTTTATGGACATCTGTCAAAAAGAGATTTATAGCTCATCGGATTCCTCCAGTATAAATCAATATTCTGATTCTGTTAAAGGGAAGCACCCTATCTTTACGATAATGGAGTCCTAGTTTGAGGCAAACTAAAATATATAGTCCTACACACTCAAAATAATAAGCGTCGTTATGGAGAATATCAATAACAAAACAATGCATCCATAATCCGCCTCAAAATAAAACAAAATATTAATGTAATTCCTACACAACCCATCAGCGCCATGGACTTCTGGGAATGCATAACTCAGTTTAAATTGACCGGTCCAAAAAAGGTTTTAGTTGTAAACGTGCAAATTAAAATTGCATCTCGTGACGTAAACGTTCTTATGTTTCTACACGGCCTGTTATTTTCACCATGGAGCACAGCACTGATACAGGATGTGAAGCGTATTACTTCACTGCTATAATACAATCGCACATGTTGTTCGAGTTGGCAGCAGAAACGAAGTAAACGTGGATGATAGTGAATATATTTCCCACTGAAGTTAAGGTGTCCGTCGTATAATTCGGTGGGTGCGAGGGCGTTTAGAGTATTTGGCTGCGATAAATGTCCACATGATAAGCCCCTTCTCGTTGAGCTATCATTTATGGACAGGGTGCTTCTGAAAAAGAGCTATTAAATATAGGTTAGTGGGCCTTACCTAGTAAAATAAAAACAATTGTTTAGTTTTAGTGACCTATTTTTTTTAATACATACTTTCCTGACACCGGGCACACGTTCGGGTGATTTTTCCTTTCAGGAAGGTCTTGTAATCCAGGGGAATATTTATTGGATCGTACAGGCCCATTTTCACAAAATGTATCAAGGCGAAGCCATTTAGCTATCCTGAAAAGTCTCGCCGAGGCAGATGGCCCATTTCAGGAGGGCTCGTGCATTGGGGATGTTCGAATTGCCCATGGTAAAAGGAGTGGTTTACATGTGGGAAAAAAAAACAAAGAAGGCACCACCACCCGCCACCTCGGATGAGACTCAAACACAACAGGATACAAAGGTCCACACGTGCCTAAAAACAGCATGGAGCAGGTGTGGAAGTGTGCCTACACGACAGCACGGAGCAATGTGTGGAAACGTTTAGTTAATGTGCCTACACACAGCAGCAAGGAGTACGTGTACAAGTGTACCTAAGACGTGCCTACACACAGCAACATGTGTCAAAGTGTGGTAAATACGTACCTGGGACAACAGTAAGTACGTCCGTGGAGAAAAGCTCTCTGGACACAACAAGCAGCGTGTGTAGAAGTGTAGTAATACGTCGCTAGACACAGCAACAGGGAGTTGTGTAGACGTAATGTGGTTGGTCACTGCAACAAGGAGTATGTGTTAGAAGTGTTAGTAACGTCTCTATAGACAGCAACAAGGAATGCGTCAAGAATACGTAGCCAGACACAGCGACAAAAGTGTGTGTGTACACAAGTGTAGTTAATACGTGGCTGGACACATCAACAATGAGTGCGTGTAGCAAGTTAATACGTGGCTAGACACGGCAACAAAGGAGGAGGGGGGGAGATTGGTAGGGGGAATGTGTCGAAGTTACAGTAAAAGTATTTTCCGCGACCAGCAAAGCCGAGTTTCGCGATAAGGAAGTGGCGAGAAACGTGTGCTCAAGCTCGCTTTCCACATGGCGCTTGCGAAATTACACGCGGCTGCGCGGCAGCATTAAGCAAGGTCGCGTTTCCCGTCCGGCCAAGATGACCCGTGTAAACTTTTAACAACACGATGCCGAATGGTTTCTTAGCACACGCCTGGCGATTACGGTACTGCGGTGGGGAGGGATGGGGGGGTTGTTATGTGTAAGTGAAATGCAACAGAGGGCTTACTTTTTCATACCCCTCCCCCGATGTTGAGGCCAACATTGGATCGGAGGGGCCACGTTGTGCACAAGTCTTTTGCTCGACTGGCCCCGTGTTTAATTTGTCTTCTATAATCGCAGTACACGGAACGATCGAGCCGCACTTTACGTCGATTCATTGAGCATTTTAAACGTTGCTTTAGAACCACGCGGGGACAGAACGATCCATTAAAAAAATAACCCTCTTAAAACCAACGAGATCGGCGCGCGCACACACACGCAGGATACACAGATCGCGTCAAAAAAAACCCCCGCAGCATGCAACAAAGGTCGACATTCATTACAAGACGGTACCGTTTACCCAATTAACAGATAAAAAAATAAACACAATTGCGCACTCTTCGCCCGGGCGAATCTCACTCACCCAAAGCACGGGGAACGCCGGGCGCGTTGCGGAAAGACCCGGCAGCCCGGGGGGACGCGGAGAAACGAGAAACGCCGCAACGGTGGTGACCGCGTGTGAGGGCAAAAAAAAAACAATAAAAAAAACCCCCGTGGTCGAATCGGTCGAAAGCTCCTCACGATGCTCGATCGCTGTGAAATTATTTTTCGAGTTTTTTTTTTTACTCTTGAACCTACCCCCCCCCCCCCCCCCCCTCCTTCGTCTCAAATAATGTATGTGTAATTCGTCTGAGGCGACCTGCGTGCGATGTGTGATGTTAGAGAGAGAGAGAGGAGGTTGGTGGCGGGGGGGGTTTTTGGCGGCAACAGGTGTCGGGGGTGTTCAACGCAAACTCGCTGGGCCGCGCTCTCCTCCCAATATGGCGGCCGGGGTGCGCGCGCACGTGCCGAGAGCGGGAACGCACCGGGGGGCGGGGCCTTAAGGGGCGGGGGGGAAGGGTGGCGCCTCGGCTGTGTTGGGGAAGGGCGTGACGTGGTTTGTGGGGCGGGGCTTGAGGTGGTTGGGGTTGGCGCCTCGGCTGGGTGGGGGAGTGGCGTAGTATACCGGGAAGGGCCTGAGGTGGGGGAGGGGGGTGGAGCCTCAGCTGGGTGGGAGAGTGGCGTGGTCTGTGGGGAGGGGCTTGAGGTGGGGGAGGGGTGGAGCCTTAGCGGGGAGGGGCGTGGTTTATGGGGAGGGGATGGAGCCTCATCTGGGTGGGGGCATGGAGTGGTCACATAGTCACTTTAAGATGTTTTCTTGTTCGTGTTTTTGTTAGTTGTGGTTGCACCCGATTCAATAGCCGAATGGCTCACAGGGCTATACCAAAATAAAGAAACTGAAACTGTGGGGAGGGGCCGAACAGGCGGGGGGAGGTGGAGTGGGCGTGGTCTGTGGGGAGGGTGGCTGGGGGGAGGGTGGAACCTCAGCGGGCAGGGGGCGTAGCGTGGTTTGTGGGGAAGTCCGGAGGGTGGCTGAGGGAGGAGGGGGTGGAGCCTTAGTGGAAGGGGGCGTGGTTTGTGGGGATGGGTGGAGCCTCAGCTCGGTGGGGGCGTGGTGTGGATTGTGGGGCGAGGCCTAACGGACGGGGAGGGGGTGGAGCCTTAGCGGGCAGGGGGCGTAGCGTGGTCTACGGGGAGGGGCCTGAGGGGGACGGTGGAGCCTCAGCGGACAAGGGGCGTGGTCATTGTGGAGTGGGGAGGGGCCTGAGATGGTGGGGGTGGAGCCTCAGCTGGGTGGGGGTGTGGCGTGGTCTGTGGGGAAGGGCCTGAGGTGGGGGAGGGGAGGGGATGGAGCCTCAGCGGGGAGGGGGAAAGACTGCTTCACAATTCTGGAATACCGCCTGATGAGGCTGGTTGTAGTCACCAGCGAAACACCTTTTGACGTCCTCTGGTCTAACACCGTTTGAGACGAGGCTCAAAAGAAAGCTGTCTCTAGTGTGGACCAATCAGTTTCAAATACAATGCATATATTATCAGAGTATGCATTTTGTTTGCATTTTGACCACAAGTATTGTGGTTAATGCAGACATTGTCTTGTAAAAGGTTTCAGTTTGGTGTTTTAACAACTTAACACCTGTTTTGTTTCCAGATAAAAGGGGAAAAACATATTCTCAGTACTCAAATTGTGAATGCTGTGGGTTTATTCTCCAACGCACAACCGGTGTGCTGAAGTAGTACACTAATTGGCACGTTTTATTTACGTGACAACCCTTACTAATTGCCGGTGTCGGCTGGTGGCTGGTCAACGACACACTTATATTCTTTGGGTCTTTCGGTAAAGTCACGTAGATAGTTTAAAATTAATTCAAATTAATACAAATAGAAGAAACAAAAACTACGACGTTTCGATCACAACACAAGCACTCATCATCAGGGAAAAAAAAAGAGAGACACATTTAGATTTACGCCGTCTAAACCCCCAAAAACCCCTTTATTATGAATAATGTTGATCGCGACAACCCTGCTACTATGTGTTAAACGGGGCGCGTTGCTGGAGGAGTGGGACAGGTCCTGGAATCCCGAGTTTCAGAATCAGAATCCTAGGTAGAGGAAAATCCAATTGTTTCAAGAGCCGCCAATGCATGTGGGGTTAAGAGATGATGGTCCTTTAGAGAGCCGTCATGATCTAAAGGAATCCGATGAGTCGCGAAGCTCTTTTTCACGGGTGTCCAAGTCGGGGCGAGTCAGCAAGTTACAACAACAAACAATGGCAAAATCGATTTTTTTTTTTACTACAGGAGCGCAAAGTAGAGATAAAGTAAGCGAGTCACTAAAAATATGAATTACAAATGGTCTAGATGGAGGGGGCTGGGGGTGGCGAGGTGGGGGCGAGTGGTATATATGGAGGGGGAGGGGGGGAGTGGTCTACATGGGGAGGGGGGAGTGGTCTATATGGAGGGGGGGTCTATATGGAGGGGGAGGGGCGAATGGTCGATATGGAGGGGGGGAGTGGTCTATGTGGAGGGGCGAGTGGTCTATATGGAGGGGGGGTCTATATGGAGGGGGAGGGGCGAATGGTCGATATGGAGGGGGGGAGTGGTGTAAATGGAGGGGGAGGGGCGAGTGGTCGATAAGGAGGGGGGGGAGTGGTCTATATGGGGGGGGGGGAGTGGTCCATATGGAGGGGGAGGGGCGAGTGGTCGATAAGGAGGGGGGGGAGTGGTCTATATGGAGGGGGGGGGAGTGGTCCATATGGAGGGGGAGGGGCGAGTGGTCGATATGGAGGGGGGGAGTTGTCTATATGGAGGGGAGGGGCGAGTGGTCGATATGAGGGGGGAGTGGTCTATATGGAGGGGGAGGGGCGAGTGGCCGATTTGGAGGGGGGAGTGGTCTATATGGAGGGGGAGGGGCGAGTGGTCGATGAGGAGGGGGGGGGAGTGGTCTAAATGGAGGGGGCGAGGGGGGGGGGCGGAAGCGCACTGCAGCTCAGAATCAGAAGCACCTTTCATTTTAATTCTTGGAGGAATCCGCTGTTCATCACGAGCGATTCCATAGCGAGCGGCAAAATCAAACGAATCAAACGAGTGCATTCGACGATGAATCTGGAGATTGCTTAACGGAGACGCAATGCATACGCTGGTGGGGCTTGCTTATTCGTTTTGTTTTGTTTCATTTTTTTGGTGTTTAAAAGTAAACGTGGCGTTGCATTTGCAAAATCGCGCGCCGCCTTTAACCCCCTCGGTCCAGGGTGCCATTCGAGGACACCGAGGCGCGTTTTGCTTTTTTGCTCCGCCGTGCAAAAAGCGATTGTCCGCGACACGCTGAGTGATCGGGGCGAGCCGCATTGCTTAACGACTATTTCGGGTTGGCCACGAGAGAGAGAAAGGGAGAGAGAGAACGAGAGACAGACTCACAGGAGTTCCTATCCGGTCAAATGTGTTCCTGCCCTATTTGGGTCCAGTGAACTTTGAAGCATTTGGCGTATTGCTCCGGATTATAAGACGCACTTACCCCCCCCCACCCCCCTCACTCCACTATCCCCCAACCAGCCAGCCCCTTACCTGTATTCAAAAGCAAAAGTTGCGTCTGATAATCCGGAGAATACGGTCACGTTCACGTCCCGTTTTGCGTTGTAACCACATCCCGTCCTCGTGAGTTTAACCAATGTGTCCTGTGAACCCAGTCCGCATCGGACATGATACAATCCACTGCTGGATGAATGCCTCCCCAAGCCTCCTGCCACCGTGATCACACATTCTCCACCCGAGCACCTGCACAGCGGCTGATTAGATCTCTCCATCTTCCGCGATGGACTTTACTCTCGAGATTATATCCATGTATATAAGACGCAACGCACACACACACACACATATGAAGTACCGTATATGGTCACGGTCTGACAGTGGTGACTGATTTAAACAAATGCATGCAGGGCAGTGCCGGATTAAGCTCGTGCGGGGCCTGTATGATATGTTATAAGGGGCCCTAAATAAAAAGAAACACGTAAATATTAAAACACATTTTTTTTACTTGCATAGTAAAGTAATTGTATTTTTTTCATTTGCTATACAGCCAGATAATACGACAAATCGCTAAACTTAAACACCCAGCCGTTTATAAAAGTCTAAGGCGGTATAGTACTATAGTAATAAAAGCAAGTGCAGACACACTGAACCGGAATTGATCGTTTGAAAGCAATTATCGCGGGGCCCTTGACAGTGCGGGGCCCGTAGCTACATATGTAGCTACTTTTGCTACTAGGAGAATCCGGCGCTGATATAGTGCAATCTATGACTCACAGGGAGGTCAGCAGCGATGGGTTAATTTTGGCCGACGGTGTATATTTTAAGTTCAAAAGCTGCACTCTCGTTCTTACACCTGGGAGAGGCAGCTGATTAAAGTCAACAAGTGGAATGCACTCTTGACTTAAAGCTTTCGTGACTGCAAGAATTCATATTCTTGGGTCTTTCGGGAAAGTCACGTATATAGGTTCAAAGAAAATAACCAAAAAAATTACTAAAACATATTTTTTTATTATTTTCTTTGAACCTAACTTTACCAAAAGAGCCAAAGAATATGGAATGCACTCTGCTTGTGAATTGCCGTCCGCAGCACACCGTGTGAGTGTTGCATGTGGTTGCGCGAAAAGCCCCCGTGAACAGAGAAAACTAAAATGAAACAAATTCATAAATAACACACTGAGAGGCCCTAGAATAGGAACGGTCCTTTTTCATAGCGCAAAAATAAAGACGAGGATCGCTCATGTAGCCTTAACAGACTGTTGGAGCAAGTGCTGTTAGCGAGCACCTATGAAGGCCGGCACGACACACGAGAAGAGTGGGTGACCAACAACAGGCCCGGCCGCCTTTGTCTCCCAAGCGGCGATCTTTACACATCGCACCAGGTACTCATTTGCCTCCGAGCAAACCTAGGGGATGTCAATCACCGGTTCAGATAACCGTCACTGGGGATGGCTGTGAGCGGGAATCGAACCCGGGTCGCCGGATTCTTAGCGCAGCGCGCTAACCGCTAGCACACACATCGTAGCACACGCATCATGAAGATGGACCATTACCTGAAACGTCATGTATGAATGTGTCCTTGTAAGGCCACAGCGGTATGGAGGAATGTGTTGAGGAGTGGTTTTATCTTTTGTGAATTGTGCACCACTGCCAACCCAGCAGTAGCAGTATCACCGAATAATTTGTTTAATTTAAAAGCACCGTGGATGTGCTCCGCACGTGATAGGCAGGCAGCTCTTACTGCGAAATGCAAACGACCATATCTCCTTTCGTTTTGCATCCAGGGTTGTATCTGGGTTTTTTTTTTAGTGCAGCACATGCGTGCGCTTAGGGAGTATAGTAGCTGCTGGCACGGCACATGTGTGTACTGGAAGCAGAGCCGCACTGCTACCCAGCGCTGCTACGCAGGTGGGGTATAGTGGAAATACCTTCTGTGAAGGTTTAGCTGCGAAATAAGCAAGGGGGGGATGGGAGTGGGGGGGGTGCAACCCTGACGAATTGTGCAGTCGTGGGCCCAACAGCGACAGCACCACCAGGGTGTGGTCAGTACTGCAGCTGGCAATGATTTTGCTCTTGAAAAGCCACATGTATACCCTTTGACGATGCTGTGGCACGGCGAGTAAAGGTCAGCATTATACGAAGCCGACCTGCCGCCAGCCATGGGTTAACTAGTCCTCAACGGCGGAGCAGGCGGAAGAAGAAGGCGCTGAGAGCTGTGAAAGGCGTGCGAAGGCTGCAGCAGAACAATATTTCCAATCGTCTCGATCTCCTTTCCACTGCATTCATAATCCCGTTCTGTCAAGAACTGTGTTGGAGGCTGCCGTGCAACAGCTTCCCCAAAACACAAATAAATCACGAACGGGCATCTTTCATGGAAGTACGACAGCTTCCAGCACATTCATGCATTCATAATAAAGGTTGTTGGGTTAGATCGCGTTTATTTATAAATGTGTCGTAACCCTCCACCACCCGACACGGCCAATCAGCAAAAAAAGTGTCACGTTGACAAAAGACAAATAATTCACTACTTCAGCCCACCGGTGTGTTGAAGAGTTAATCCACATTTACAGTTTGAGTACGACGTTTCGCTGGTAAATACTTCCAGCATAATCGGGCTGGAACTTCTTTCGCACCGTACGTAGCCAATCGTGATAATCGGAGGTGCGCGGCGAGATCAACGAACTAAACGCAAGAAGCAGTTCGAAGGAAATGAGTTTTTAATCTAGATGATGAGTTAAAAGTGCATAGCTCCTAATATCGGAAGGAAGAGCGTTCCAGACGGCCGTGGAACGGCATCTGAAAGCACGCGATGCGGTGACCGCCTTTGTTCGATGGCCAGCTAAAAAAACCCTCTGTGTATTGGCACTAAGAGTCTTCCGCCCGTTGCAAAGAATCACTTATCGAATCCAGCGGCCACCCTGATTACTCCTGCTAGTGCATTTACGGTACAAATGTAATGACAGTAGAGTCTACATGCGGTGTGAGTGGACTAGTGGCCACGGGAGCTAAAGACAGGAGAGTCAGCCTACAGTGCGAATTCACTAGTGGCCACGGGAGCTAATGACATGGGAGTCAGCCGACAGTGCGAATTCACTAGTGGCCACGGGAGGTAATGACTGGGGTGTCAGCTGTGAGTGTGGAGGGACTGGTGGCTACGGCAATGATCGAGAAGAGAGCGCGGTCAGGTGCCGGAAGGGAACGGTGGAGTCTGCGGGTGGAGGGAGCGTCCAGAGTTTTTTGTTTGTTGCGGTTCCACCCGATTCAAGAGCCGAATGGCTCACAGGGCTATACCAAAATAAATAAAATAAATGGAAATAAATGAATGGAGAAGGGGGGCGTGGCCTTGGTCCGTATATAAGGGAGATGCGCGGGAGACTCGGAGCTGTCGCAGTGGGGGTCTCCGCCTGCGTCAAGTGAACGTGTCTTCAATAAAATGCCATCTCAAGAGAAGTGTGTCAAGTCGTCTTTTACAGAAACACTATGCACCATCTGCGTCACGGTGGACGCTAAAGATCCCGTGGTGTTTTTCTCCAGAGTAGGACATCGTGTGCCGGCGTCATGGTCCAATTTTGCCAAAATCGAAAAATTTACCCGCAAATTATTCAAAATTACATGGCTGTATCTGGCACTAATCGACTGTTTCAGGATGTTATTTCTTTCAGGAAGATTTACAAGGTTAAGGGAGCTTTGTCACCGATTCCAATTTGTGTTCTAGGGATAGTTAAAAGGCAATTAAATGGACATTTCAGCTTTCTTGGGTTTAATAATCTATTCTCCTGCTACCCATCCTTCCACTCACCATTCTAAAGGAGTGCATGTCTCATACGTACACGAGCCTATCCATCTTTCACTGATTACACTAGTCCTTAAATTATATTATTATTATGAGCACTGTACCTGACAGTTGATTAGTTTTTTCAAATATTCTATGTTTAGCCGGCCAGGTGTCTCAGCGGTATGGAGCAAGCGGCTCACAATCGGAACGTTGTGGAGATCCAATCCTGGTTGAGGGTTGACTCAACTGGTCATCGCTGCAGGGTCGATAAAGCGAACACCACTTTGTGAGAAAGGTCAGTAGAGATTGTCCTACCCGCCATAGAAATGTGGAATGTTCACCACTGGCTCGACAGGGCTGTAAACAAGGAGACGAGCCCGGATGAATGCCTCAAAGCTCATTTGAGCAGAAAATAATTGTAATTGTTTTAAACTATACTTGCTATAATCACCCAGGAATGTCTGTCCTTAACGTTCGTGACGTCCCTCCACATAGACCAGCCCCCCTCATTAATATTCATGAGCAGATGACGTCACTTCACATGGAGCACCCTCCCCCCTCATTAATAATCATGATAAGGTGACGTCCTCCAAATGGACCCCCCCCCCCCCATTCATAATAATTAGCGGCTGACGTCACTCCACATGGGCAGGGGGGGGGCGAGGCGCCTCCTCCCCCCTCCTCGGCGTCAACTGACAACCCTCACTACAAAGGCAGAACCCTCACGTCACGTGATCTCCCTAACGCTGTTGAGACATCAAAGTAAAAAGGACGTCACGATGAACAAGGGATTATAACCTTTAAATGAAATAAGTCTGTGTCACCGCGCACTTCCAAATTGCACACGCAAATAGCAAGTTTCAGATTTACTGCATTACACCCGTTCTTGGACGGGCAAAAGGCTCGTTCTATTATAGATAGCTATGACCTTACCGTCTTATCGGGACACTTCCCTTTAAGGTTCGCTTTGTCTTCCGTTTCAGTAATCCTATTGGTGGCTTCCCATGATTTTTTCAGATTAAGTGGGAAACGGAATGAGTGTTGGGACAGCAGCAGGGGGGAGTCAATACTTGACCTTTGAGAGTGTGGAATTCTCGCACAAGCTCTCTGCTGCAAAAAAACAGCGGAACACTTTACGGGAAATGTCACCCTGATTTCCTCTCCAGACATTATTACTTCCCCTGCAGAATGCTGTGAACAAGCGTACCGACGATGTCCAACTCATCTCGAAAGTGTTAACGCGCGCCCACGCGTGTGGGTGCATGTGTTTGTGTGGGGCACAGGTGGTGCATCAGCCGGTCATCTCAGTCATCTCAGTCAGTCGAACCGTGGCATCTGGTTCTGCCCCGTGACCTGCCAGCGTTCGACACTTCACGTGGCCTCAAGGTGCACATAGCCTGGCACAAGCGTCGTGGTGACGTCACCGCCACTTAGTGGCGAATGGCGGTTGTTGTTGTTGTTTTTGTGTGTGTGTCCCGTAAACTCCTGTGTCGCCGTTTGCGCGCTGTGCTATTAATCCGGTGACCCGAGTTCGATTCCTGCTCACCGCCAACACCAGTGACGCTTATCTAAATCGGTTCTAGGCCTCCCCTGGGTCGACTCAGCCTCAAATGAGTACCTGGTGTGTAAACATCGCCACTCGGGAGACAAAGGCGGCCGGGCGTGGTGCTGGCCTGACCCACTCCCTCGTGTGCCGTGCGGGCCTTCATAGAGTGCTACTCGCTAACAGCACTTGCCCCTACAGTCTGTTAAGGCTATACGGGGGATCCTTGTCTTTGTCCCATGAACTCCTGTCAGTGAACCTTCCACACTTGATGTGGCCTCAGAGTGCCCCCAGGCCTGGCTCACTCGTAGGGGTGGCGTCAACGTCAGTTATTGGCGACTGACGGCTGTTATTGTTTTTGTTGCGTGAAAACACGAATGCAACACGAATTAATTGCGGTGTCTATATGAACCTTATGGCGGTACCCCGAGGTGTCCATAGTGCCCCGGCGCTCGCACAATGTCCGTGATGCGGTCATTTTTAGTCTGCTGATGGTCGGCGATGCGGCAATCGACTCATCTCGACGAGCTGCGCAGGGTGCACCGCTACGGTGCGTACCGCGAGCGTTCAGGGTTTCGGCGCGATCGCCCTCTTCTGCGTTTCGACATCGCGGAGTGTGGCAGTGATTTCGGATTGATTGGTTACCCCACTCGCGGAGTTAAGTAACACCCCTGGACAAAAAATAGTGTTGCAGAAATAAAATATTTAATGGCCTCGACCCATTTTGTATTATGTTGGTACCCCGGGGTACCCGGGGTACCAACATAAGAGTCAAATGCGCACGTGCTCATTGTGGAGGCGGGGGTTGAGAATCACCGGCGTGCAGCGGCTTGTTGAGCCAGAAACCCCTCTCTTGGAGGACCAAGACATTGCAGGAGCCAGCAGAGCTGCATGCCACGGTGGCGAGGTGTTAACTACGTCGCCTGGTATACAGGATGGTCGTGGGTTCGAACCCGACCCCGACGATGCCTGTATATGAGTGTCGCGTGTCTCTCTCTCTCTCCCCGTGGTCACGTGGATTTTTCTCATGATCCTCCAGTTTTTCCCCTCCACATTCAGAAACACGCGTTTAGAGTATTTGGCTGCTATGCATTTACACACGATGAAAAGCCACTTCGTTTAAGCGATGTTTTGTGGCCAGGTTACTTCTGAAAAAGAGCTACTATGTAGGTCAGTGGGCCTTACCCGGTGAAATAAAAAATATATCTTTACCCTCTACATTTAGAAAACACGCGTTTGGAGTCTTTGGCTGCTATAAATCTCCACGGGATGATAAGCCACCTCGGTGAGCTATGATTTGTGGCCAGGTCGTTTCTGAAATGAAAGCTATCTATCTCAGTAGGCCGTACCTGGTAAACGACTGTAAATATAAAATACTAAATTGATAAAATAAAATAACACAATAATATTCTCACGACGTTTCGGCCACAACACAAGCGGCCTTCATCAGGTGAAGGGACGAGACTGTCTGGTAGGACAGCGCTGTCACCTGATGAAGGCCGCTTGTGTTGTGGCCGAAACGTCGTGAGAATATTATTGTGTTATTTTATTTTATCAATTTATTATTTTATTCTCATTCTACGTGACTTTACCGAAAGAACCAAAGAAGATGAATCATTGCAGTCACGAAAGCTTTAAATCGAAATGTAAATATAAAGTTAAATAGTTCAATGTAGAGAGACTCCAGAGCGGAAGGATGGGACCGCAACACCAAACACCGCGGATGCTTTCTCTCCCTGCAAGCGGATTTCATTTATTTTGCTCAACCGAGAACTGATTTTGCAATGCAGCCAGCGCCAGATGGCGTGACTCCTTCGCGGGTTCTGCCGTCTATATCAGGTCACGCTTCGCACGTGTGCAACACAATGCACTTGCATCTGCATTCGCAAATTCGATTTTGTAACGTGCATCCCCTATACGTACGTATCGACGCAGTAGTGCGATGTCAACGCGCACATTTTTTTTACTGAGGGACTACTGTCTGTTGCCTTGGCTTCGTCCGGGGGCTGTTTGTTGCTCTTGTTGTGCTGCCTTACCCAAGCTTTGGGAATTTGTGTACTGATGCAATTTTAACTGATACACTTCATCTATTTAACGGATTTATTTTTAGCGATTTGCTTACCTTTCACTCCTATCGTGTTATTTTTTTTTGGGGGGGGGGGAAATTGCTCGTTTGTTGGTTGTAACTCCGTCAAGGCGCCCCTACTGGACATCCGTGAAAAAAATAAGAGCTTCTTAGCTCATCGGATTTTCTCCAGGATGAATGCACATTCTCGTCGTGAGTTTTGCCGATGTGGCTGAGCATGCCGATGCCTCTCCGTTGGCACGGAGGTTGTAATCACGAACTCCAGCGTTCAGTTTCTGGTACGAGATCCTCGGCATGGGAGGGGACGGGGCTCACCTCCTTCCGTCTGCGCGAACAAATTTGCTGAAGATTAAAGGACAGCTCGACCTAAAAAGCAAATCCATTGGATGCTATTTTATTTTAATAATCAAAGCGACATTGATTCACGCTAAGAACGCAATTGAACTCCACTTAGGTAAATATATACAATTCAGAATGTACGTCTTACGAGCCCTGCTCCGAGCTACAAGACTGTAACAGCGTTACGGCCTTTGTAAAGCCACTGCTGAATGAAGGGCTGCTCACACCATGTAGATCATGGGGGGGAGGGCGGGGAGGGCGGGGAGGTAGTTTGACCATACGTCATCGGTCATTGGGCATCGGTGAATGTCTTCTACAACGAGTCCGTAGCCAGCAGACTCGTGATGATGATGCGAACACCCGTTTTCAAATAAGGAAGCATCCAGTAAGTGGATGTGGAGGAGACTAAAATGGGAATTTAGGAACGAGATTGACTTGACTCTAATGGATAAACCCTCGATCGTTAGAGCCCAGAACAGAAAATCGGCAAACTCTGTTCTGGATCCAGGGCTCTGGAGCTCCGTGCAGACAATCCGCAAACTCTGTTCTGGATCCAGGGCTCTGGAGCTCCGTGCAGACAATCGGCAAACTCTGTTCTGGATCCAGGGCTCTGGAGCTCCGTGCAGACAATCGGCAAACTCTGTTCTGGATCCAGGGCTCTGGAGCTCCGTGCAGACAATCGGCAAACTCTGTTTTGGATCCAGGGCTCTGGAGCTCCGTGCAGACAATCCGCAAACTCTGTTCTGGATCCAGGGCTCTGGAGCTCCGTGCAGACAATCGGCAAACTCTGTTCTGGATCCAGGGCTCTGGAGCTCCGTGCAGACAATCGGCAAACTCTGTTCTGGATCCAGGGCTCTGGAGCTCCGTGCAGACAATCGGCAAACTCTGTTCTGGATCCAGGGCTCTGGAGCTCCGTGCAGACAATCGGCAAACTCTGTTCTGGATCCAGGGCTCTGGAGCTCCGTGCAGACAATCGGCAAACTCTGTTCTGGATCCAGGGCTCTGGAGCTCCGTGCAGACAATCGGCAAACTCTGTTTTGGATCCAGGGCTCTGGAGCTCCGTGCAGACAATCGGCAAACTCTGTTCTGGTCCCAGGGCCCGGAGCCGGAGTCTGGCCAGCCGAGTACAGTACTGAGCGTCACTCCATCTGCTCGGTGTATAAATGTACAGGAGTGTTCCAGGTGTCTTGTGACCCTCAATTTAAATATCTAAAACGTCATATTTTATAAACTAAGTTTTATTTAAATCTAGATTTAACAATGCATAGCTTCCAGTGGCTTCCTAATATTGGGAAGGAAGAGCGTTCCAGAAGGCCGCATCATTAACATCATCACCACCACCATCAATGTCAACATCCCCCACTTCCTCATCATCACCACCATGAACATCATCACCACCATCACGTATAAATTTTTATTTAAAGCTTTCGTGACTGCAGTAATTCATATTCTTAGTTCTTTCGGTAAAGTCACGTTGAAGGGAAACAATAAAAGAATAAAATAAATGTGGCAGGTTTTAAATAAATAAATACACCGTTTAAAAATAAATACATTTATGAAAACCGACACACCTGATGACGACCGTTTGTGTTATGGTCGAAACGTCGTGAGAATTTTTAGCGTTTTATATATATATTTTACACCATCACGTATGTTCGTTGAACTTCTTTCCCATCGTACGTAGCCAACCGTGCTGATTGTAGGTGGTGGGGATAGGACAACAAACCAAACACAAACATCACTTCTAAATAAATGAGTTTTCAATCCAGATTTTAAAAGTGCAAAGCTCCGAGTGGCTTCCCGATATCGGAAAGAAGAGCGTTCCAGACGGCCGCCATAGGCGCATCGGAAAGCGTCGCGCGATGCGGGTGACCAGTGTCACCCCGTCTCGCTCAGGTGGGTGGGACTCCTGCCTTGATTGTCACTCCACCGTTACTCTTGACAATGGGGGGGGGGGGGGGCATCATCACACCCCCTTGTAGCTGTGTTGTGTCGTGTCCCGTGGCAAGGACACTTGCTCTTCTGAGCTGAGAAAAAATATTTTCCGGTGCTGCTGCTGGGTTGGCAGTGACGCTCAAGGCACGAGCACACGAATAAAAACTCTACAGTACAGTAGTTGCAATATCTTTACAACAGTGGGCGGAGTTTTATTTGATTTTAATTGGCGTGGCTCTGCTATCCACTTAGTGAGCCGAGTCTTCTGGGGAAAATCGATGTGTTTGGATTATCCGTGACAATCGAGAGTCTACAAATATAGATAAAGTATGTATTGTACAATTCTTGTGAGTACAAACGCACGTGTTGGAAAGTGTAACAAGGTCCATTCATAATTCCATACGCATGTTTTTTTTTCTTCTGGTCTTTAAGGGGAAGACAGCGTTACTTTAATTACATTGACATGGTCAATATTGCTTTCAGTCATAGACACAGAGTCATTATGACAGTCATAAGAGTGCCGGTGTTGCTATGCTGTTGTTCATGGTATTAAACAATGACGATGGCTGGCCAGATGGCTCAGCGATAGAGCAATCGGCTGGAAATCGGAAGGTTGCGAGTTAAAATCCTGGTTCGGCGTTGACTCCTTCTTGGGTCGATAAAACGAGTACCACTTTGTGCATGAGTCAACAGTGGTTGCCCCAAATGGATAGCCTACCTCCCATGATATAAATGTGTAATTCCGCCACTGACCACTGGCACGGGGGCCTATATCGGAAATGAGCGCAGCAGCCTCCAAGGACGCTCATTTGTTGAGACAGACATCTCGCTTTGACACTCCGAACAATGATGATTCTGGCGACGTCGACGTTAAAGACCACGTGTCCATGTCAATGATTATCCATCCATCACGACGATGATGATTGAGGCATGATCCCCGATTCAACATCAATACCCCCCTCGACCCAACCTCCGACGGACATCCAATTCCGAACACCCAGTTTTAACTCGCCCTCAATAATGATCGACTGGGAAGGGAGTCTTTTGTCCGTATTTTTGTTCGGGTCGGTACGCCTCGCTTACAGAATATACGGCAGCCGGCTGCGTTAAAACGACCGCGGGGGGAGGGGAGGGGTGGCGCAAAGCAGTTCCCCCGTCACGCGGCCAGAGCGAACGACAACAAAAGACAGAGACAACGAACAGCTCCCCCCTCCCCCCACCGCTTGTCGCCTCCGATCTCCATTACGATAGAACGGAGAGAAGAACGAATAATATTGGCGGGGGGGCGGGGTAGGGGGGCATCTGGTGGGGGAGGGGAGGAGGGGTAAAAGGGGGGTGGTGGAGGATGGGACATAAACAAATGAAGTGAAATTTTAGGGCGGCCTCCTTTAGTCGAGAATTTACGGTAAAACTCGATCGCCGGTGGCCGCGCGCGCGCGCGCCGCGCACGCAGGCGACGGAGCCACCGAGCGAAGCGTCATCCGCGACGCCTGCACGCCGAGGAGATTACGCACAACGCTGTCGTGGGTTAACACGCGCGCGCGCGCACACCACACCATCACAGCAGCCAGCGGTAATAGCAGCAGCAGCAGCGACCGCAAATATACAAACGCGATCTTACAGTAAACCCAGCATCGGCGTCATCTCGTCATCACTCGCGACGAGGCTGATCTTCGCTTGCAGGTGAGAGCGCTTCAAGACGATTTTTGTTGTTGTTTGTGGTCGCAAAAAAGAAGAAGAAAAATTACCCGTAAATAAATAAATAAGTGATACGGGATTGTGCCTGGGATTGGAAAAAAAAGACATTTAAAATAAAACGTCACATCTGCGTGGTGTGTTTTTGTTGTTTTGTTCTACTAACGGTAGAGTGTGGGTTTTTTTTATTTTACCCGTTGATGACTTGGCATACGAAGAAGGCTGCTGTATCTGCCCGAGATATTTAAGTTCAAGAGAAAAATACTAATGAATAATTCTGCTACTGCCTGCTGGCTGGTGCTGCTGCTGGTGCTAGGGAGAGCTTAGGGGCGGATTGCGTCTTGTTTTCTCACCTTTAACGGCGAACACAGGCAAAGAGCTCCCTTCCTTCCCCATAACGGCAACCACAGGGGCAGGGCTCGTATGTGATGGAGGCGACGGTGGTGGTGGTGGGGATGATGATGGTGGTGGTGGTTGTTTCATTGCGACGATTCAGATGAATAACCGATATGATTCGAGTGGACACAATGTGATTTGATTTCGGATGATATTTGAGGATTCTGAAAATGCTGGTATCGCGGGCGTAATGATTAGGAATGGGGGAAATGCCCTCCGAATGATATGCAAATGTAAAATTGCAACGTTGCTTGGTATACCGCAGATAATGATGGTGCATTGTGTATTCCATGTGGATAATTTGCAAGCATACGAATGGTGTTAATGATAGACGGTAGTTAACCGATATGATGACGATGTTCACGGCGTTTGCGGCATGGTGTACTTACTCGGCAACGATTGAGGTTATGAATAATGAATGAGCATCATTATTATTATTTACTCTCGGTAATATAACTGAGAGGATTGCGGAATGCTGATTACGCGAGAACGGTTCATGATGAACGTGGATGATGCGCTAGACGTTGCATATTAGCACATGGAAGTAATGGTGACGATGTGGGAGGGCTCGGGAAGGTGACAATGGAATAATGATGATATATTATTTTTTAAAAATACACACACACGTGACGAGCAATTTCAATACATCGTGGGGAAAAAAATGATGAGAGTTTGCGATGATAAAGGCGATGGCTGGGAATTGTATTGCGGTAACAGAATACACGAATACACGATTTTCTCCCCATTAGCGATACACAATATTGGATGCAATGCGTACGGGGGGGGGATGGTTGCAGCGATTAGATTAATATCGTGTATGTTTTGTTGTTGTTGTAAATATATATCTCTCTCTTTAGTTGCGGTGCATAGACTAGTACGACAACGGTAGCGCTACGCTGGGGCAAAATGTGCGCGTAGTTGTCGTGAAATACGGCATCGGTCGTAAGATCTGCGAGTTCCTCTCATCGTGATCACGATTGACTCGGCCCTGCCGTCATCCCCCCCGCCCCCCCCCCCCCACACATCACCACCACCCCCCTCCCCTCCGGGGTAGGCTGAGTAAAAATAGCATTCGTTTGGGACTGCACCACTCGATGTGAAAGCGAATGGTAGACTCCGACAACGTTCGCCCGTTTTAAAGGCAAGCGGTGGGGGAAAGAGCTTGGGGGGGGGGGGGGGTGGTGCCGACGCTCGCACGCGACACGACCGCGTGGCAAGGAGTCAGCGTCCCTTGCACCCCGTGCGAGTGCGCGCCAAGTGTCACCGGGCCGATGTCGATACCGGGGGGGGAGGGGGGGGACGATGCGACTACCTGACCAAGGCTTCGAATGCGTTGCATTCGGTTGTTGTTGTTATTGCATAGGCGGCGACGCCGCTGGCGCTGCATAAAGGGCGCGCGTTAATAGAAATTATAATTGTCGGTCGTTGCAATTTTTGTTTTGCGTACGGAGAGAGAGGGAGGTGTGGGTGGGTGGGGGCTTTGTCCTGCATTAATTGGAATTATGTAGTAATAATAATAATAATGATTTTTTAAAATACTGCCAAATGCTTCGTTTTCATTCGGGGTGGCATTTACGGTAGTTGAGCCTCCGTCAAAGGCATTGTTGGCCGGCTGAAGATGGTCACCGGTGAAATTCAAATTTCCCCAATGTAAAATGCCGCTCGTGGGATTTGATGTTGTGCCGTTAGCGGACGAACATTGGTTTCAGAGGGAGCAAAGAGGCGTTTGTTGAGTCGAGCTATATCGGGTGCTGTCACCTGGGTCACCGTGAATTTGAATCAAGTCCAATCGTGCAAAATGTTGGAAGCGGCTGTGGAAGGGACGCGCTGTACGGGGTTGGACCGGTGAGAGGAAGGAACGCGGCCCTAGGTTAACCACGAAGCAATCAGTCACCGTAGACAACAGAGCGAGACACACACACACAAAGACAAAGAGCCCCCGTATGGCCTTTAACGGATTGTTGGGGCAAGTGGTGTTAGCGAGTGGCACCTATCAAGGCCGACACGGCACGCGACGGGGTGAGTGGCCAGCACCAATGCGCGGCCGCCTTTGTCTCCCCAGTGGCGATGTTTACACACCGCACCCAGGTACTCGTTTGAGGCTGAGTCGACCTAGGGGAGGCCCAGGACCGGTTCAGATCATCGTCACCGGTGTTGGCCATGAGCGGGAGTTGAACTCGGGTCGCCGGGGTTCGTAGCACAGCGCGCTAACCGCTACACCACCGCTACAGCACCGCTCCTGACACACAGACACACAGATATGCCCAGTGGAAAACATTGGACAACAAAGGAGAGAACACGGCTAACACAATTTTGACCCGGTTATGTAAACAAAGACAAATATTCCCCGTATAGCCTTAACAGACTGTTGGAGCAAGTGCTCTTAGCAAGCACCTATCAAGGCCGGTGCGGTACACGAGGGGGGTGAGTGGCCAGCACCACGCCCGGCCGCCTTTGTCTCCCCAGTGACGATGATTTTAAACACCGCACCAGGTGCTCATTTGAGGCTGAGTCGATCTAGGGGAGGAGGCCTAGGACCGGTTCGAACTCTGGTCGCCGGGTTCGTCGCGCAGCGCGTTAACTGCTGCACCACCGCTCCTGCCACACATAGAGATAGGCAACCGAGGTATAATTGCTGTTTGTTTTTCACGTAATGAAAATAAAGGGCAATCCATCTCTGGAATTTCATTATTTGATCAATATTTCAGTCTGCACTTTTGTGATGATATACGGTTTGCTCATATTAAAATAATTTAATTAATATGATAATGCTGATGATGGTTGTGGTTATGAATATTGAAATTAAATTAATAGCCGGGTACTTGGTTTTTTTTTTGTACCGATTTGAGCTTTTGGTCAACCGACAGACTTTTTTGTTATATATATATATTTTTAAATATTGAGATGAATTGTAGGAGAAAGGCTGAGGCGGAAGGGGCAGCGTGGTGGTTACGCTCGTCCCTCGCAGCAAGAGGGCCCTGGGTTCAATTCCCAACTATGGCGCCTCTCCGTGTGGAGTTTGTATGTTCTCCCCCTGTTTTGCATGGGCTCCCATTACCAATTTCCTTGGTAATTGCCAAACGTCCTCATGTAGGACCGTCCTAAAGAAGAGTCTCCGGACTTAGTGCGGCTTGTCTAAATAAATAAGTGATTATTATTAGTAGTAGTAGTAGTGTGAGTGGCGCTGCATCGATGCAAAAACTGATTGTAAGTGCAGAATTGTCGGTTCAGGTTTAAAGTTTAAAATGTTTGTAAGCGGTGAGTCTCATGGGCACGAGCGGGTGAATGAGATAGTTGGTGAAATAGTGCGTGAGATGGTGGCTGGAGCGGTGGGTGAGTGGATGAGTGAGTTCAAATTGATTTCGTGTAACTGGATGAGAGCTGCAGAGAGCAGGATGAGTCTTATTGGCAAGAGGTACCCGAGGCATTGGTCTGCCAGTAGGGGGCGATGGATGCTATGTACGATCCCAATTGAGTAATTCATTTGCGGTGCAATTTTTATATATATATTTGGATCGTGCTGCTGGCACACAATTACCTACTCTTGTTTATGACGTCAGGGGATCTTTAACATCCACTCACTGTGAAGCAGATGGTTCAAAGTATTTTTCTGGTTATTTTACATTGGCAGTTATTATCATGGCGGCCGCGGGGATTTGAACTGAATCCTGAAGTGGGTGTCGCTAGATCGGGTGGCAATGTTACAACATATGAGTGGACCACCATCCGTGCGTAATATAAATACCTTTTAAAAAATATTCATGGATAATGCAAAAGAAATGTGCCGTAAGCAAAATTTAGTTAATTATTGTTAACGATTGCCATGACCCTTGCAGTGAGTGCTGTTATTGCATGGGTGCTGCGGTGGCGAGATGTTGACTACCTCGCCTGGTATACAGGAGGTGATGGGTTCGATCCCAACCCTGACGCCTGCTGTATATTTGGAGTTTGCATGTTTTTCTCCCCGTGGTCACCTGGATTTTTTTCTCCGGGTCCTCTGGTTTTTCCCTCCACATTTAGAAACATCCATTGAGATTATTGAGATCATTTTGGTGCCAATAATGTCTAAATGTTGGGCCACTTTTTTGAGCTATCATTTGTGACCAGGTCGCTTCTGAACAAGAGCTGTATAGCTTAGTGAGCCTTACCTCGTTAAGTAAAAATCATAGTTTATAGTTTCACCATGCATAGCCCCACGTACGAGTTACAGAAACAACATCATCCCATTTTGGCATATCTCAATTCGCTCACAGTTCTGACCACCGCACAGATATTTATTTAGAACCCGGACGGTTATTATTTACGTCCGTAACAAACCTCAAATGGGAACGGGCAATTATCAAAGGGTCACATCTTGAATTAAGGCCACATTGCCTATGTTTTGTTCCGCCGTTAACACGACTCACTCCTCTGCTTGTATGCTGGAAAATTAATCGGGACAACAGGAAAAAAAAATGTTGGAAAACAGAGCGCGTGCCTGTCATGTCACGGAGGTCATGTCCTAGCCGATATCCAATGTTGAGTGACTGGTTTTAGTGAGCTAAGAATAGTGGCTCAAGAATTGTTCCCTTAACCCAATTTGTGCTCCCTAATATTGGTCTGGAAAGCCAATAGGCTGATGGATTGAAACATACTTTAAGTAAAGAAAAAAGTATGTTTTCACGTGGAGACACAGAATGGAATTTCTGGTTATATTTTAGGCGGTCAGGTTGCTTAATAATTCACTCCAGTCGCTGGGCTCGCTCACTGGTTGTCAGTCGCCTTCTTATCACGAGAATGCGTTGTACAATAAGTGTTTTGTATATTCATATAAGGAAGGGTGCCACGGTGGCGAGATGTTAACTACCTCGTCTGTGTATACAGGAGGTGATGGGTTTCAATCCCGACCCTGACGCCTGCATGTGCTCGCCGTGGTCGCGTGGATTTTTCTCCGAGTCCGCCGGTTTTGGCCCTCCACATTTAGAATCAACGTGGATTTAGATTATTTGGCTGCCACTATACATGTCCACACGATAAACCACTTTGTTGAGCTATCATTTATGAGAGCCAGGTCACTTATGAAAAAGAGCTATATCGCTCAGTGGGCCTTACCTGGTAAAATACAAAAAATAGATTACTTTTAGTTTGTCTTAAAATCTTGATCACCAGAGCGTTGATGACGTCTTTATTCCTTGTTTTGGGGGAAAATATAGTTTTCTTCGTTGTGATTGCCATGTAAAGGTTCCTTTGTTGTGTAAGATGCGTCGTTAGAGATATTGCAACCATGGGATGTAAATTTTTCCCACATTTGGGATTTGGTGAGTTATAGATGAATCCCATTAGTGGACAATATATCTGCTCCATATACCTGTCTCTCCTCACAATAATAAAAGGGTGTTTCTTGTACAAAACCCATCAGCCGAACAGCAGGGTTCTGCGATCATTTCCGCATGAGGTGTCGTCCAATTAGCACGGTGGGCTACGTATTGTGCAAAATAAGTTCAGCATACTTAAAAGGGGATGGGTTCACTGACTGCCACGTGGTCTGTTCGAAAGTGGTAAATCGTGTTGTTAATATCGTTTTTTTGTTGTTTGTTGCCATTATCGATTTATTACGTGCAATTTTTTTTAGCACACATATATAGAAAAAATTGATTATCGGTTTGCCACGATTTATCAAAAACGTCTCACGCAGCAGAGGTGACTGCAAAGTTCAGCTCAGGATGACATGCGAGATGAAGAAAGGTCACACGTGCTGCTACTTTTGCGTGGTTGATTGGAGAATCAGGGCACCTCGGGCAGCTCTTGCAGGTGAACCAGAGAGCGGAACGATGACGACGACATCCCAACACGTGAACATAGTTCATAGTTAGTTTCATAGTTCTATTTATTTGGTATAGCCCTGTGAGCCATTCGGCTCTTGAATCGGGTGCAACCGCAACGAACAAAAAAACAAAAACATGAACAAGAAAAAAACTTCTTAAAGTGACTATGTGTGACAGTGCAAACAGAAAATCCAGGAAAAAAAAACATCAAAATATTCCTGAAATAGCACCGTACACCAACGCTGTGTGCAAAAAAATCCCAATGGGATGCAAGTCAAACAACAACAACAACCACAAGACAACTAAGATTAAGGCCATCAGTCTAACTCCGTACTACAATAAACAAAAACATGGCCAAAGCAAAAAAAACGTTTTCGAAATCACCAAAATAAAAGCCACAAATGCAATGTAACAGTGATCATAGGGACTGTGACCGAATTTTTTTTACAATAAACTACATAAATAAATGATAACACCAAACCCTCGAGCCAACACCTCCCTCGTCTCACATCTCACCCCGTGCATTGCGTTCCCGGCGAGCGTTGTTGCAGCGTCATTACCGTCACAAATGATCGTACGAATATATATATTTTTTGTTAATGTAATTATCTCATCAACACTTTGGGTGCTAAGTGATCATTAATCCGCGCTCCGTATCCTGGCGCGGGAGGTTTTAATTAGCGCACGAAACGTGTTCTGGTCCGAGTTTAAATTAATTTGGGGGGTGGGGGGGGGTGTGGGGAGTTATTTTGAAAAGCATAATTAATAATTATTTAAATCGGTATCTTTCCGAGCTTACCCTCCTCACAAATTCTGGCTTATTATACAGTAGAACCGCTCTGAACGACCACCCCTGTTAACGACGAATCGCTTAACGACGGGCCTCCATAGAGCCCAATGTGTAGTGTATAGTAGTGTATAGTGTAGTGTATAGTAGTGTATAGCGTAGTGGAAAATAGTGTATAGTGTGGTGTATAGTAGTGTGTAGTGTATAGTGTACTGTATAGTAGTGTATAGTAGAGTGTATAGCAGTGTATATCAGTGTAAAGTGTAGTGTAAAGTGTAGTGTATAGTAGTGTTTAGTAGAGTGTATAGTAGTGTATAGTGTAGTGTATAGTGCAGTGCATAGTGTAGTGTATAGTGTATAGTAAAGTATAGTAGTGTATAGTGTAGTGTATAGTGTAGTGTATAGTAATGTATAGTAGTGTATAGTGTAGTGTATAGTGTAGTGTATAGTAGTGTATAGTGTAGTGTATAGTGCAGTGTATAGTAGTGTATAGTAGAGTGTATAGCAGTGTATAGTGTAGTGTATAGTAGAGTGTATAGTAGTGTAGTGTATAGTAGAGTGTATAGTAGTGTAGTGTATAGTGTAGTGTATAGTAGTGTATAGTGTAGTGTATAGTGTAGTGTATAGTGCAGTGAACAGATTGGGCTTCCATAGAGCCCATTGTGTTCGCTTACCGACCATTTCCACGGGCTTTTAATTAATGCATCGATTAACCATGTTTATTTTAATTGTATGTGTTCACAATCTTGTTAGTATCTTTATGTATTAATATCCATTGTTTAAATATTAGAAAGTACGTTTTTTGGGTGAATGGTTTCGGAACGAATTAAGCCTTTAACGTCGATTTCCTATACTCGCTCAACGACCAAATCGCTTCACGACTGTTCTCGTGGAAACCAATCACCGTCGTTAAGCAGGAGTTGTACTGTACTCAGGTCCTGTTGGACATCTGTTAAAAAAAACAAGAAGAGCTTTGTGGCTCATCGGATTCTTCCAGTCTAAATAAACATTCTTATTCTGAGTCGGGATTCGAGGTGGATGCAGAGGTGGAGACTTCATACCAAGGGGGCCAGAGACACGTTTAACGTTTCTAAGCAGAAGTGCCATCCCTCCGGTCCGTATTCCGGCAACAATTTCCCACTCGCTGCCGCTGACTTGTGCTGCCCCCCGGTGGACCACATGATGGTAGTCCATAGCAAACAAAAACAGGTCCCTGCAGGGTGGGCTGGTAGGACAAGTCTCTGCGCTGTCTATTGCTGATTTTACACCCCAACAGCACGAGATTTCACTTCGTTAAAGTATTGAAAGGGGACGGACGGACGGACACATTCATCTATTGCAGGCTGGTACACTCAGTTTACAACTTCGTTCCTACCGGTAAAATATTTCGGAGGTGTGATCCGTGACACGAGGCGCGTGCAGACACAGCGGGGTAGACCAAGGTTTCTCAGTCTGTGAATTCTGACAATCAGGTTCACGTTTGGGTTCGAGTTGGCACTCAGAGGCAAGGCGAGGGCTCCGCAGTGGCGAGACGTTACCTACCTCGCCTGGTATACGGGAGGTTCATGGGTTTGATTCTGATGCTGACACCTGTATATTTGGAGTTTGCATGTCTCTCTCCCGGCGGTCGTGTGGGTTTTTCGCCGGGTCCTCCGTTTTTTTCCCCACCACATTTAGAATCAACATCACGCCTTTAGAGTAGTTGGCTGCGGTACATTTTCACGCGTGCAGCCACTTCGATGAACGTGGCGTAGGTGCGCTTCTGAAAAAAATATCTATATGGCTTAGTGGGCCTTACCTGGTCAAAAAAAAAAGAAATACCGCCATCCGCCGGCTGCCGCTTGCTCGGTGAATAAAAGAGGTGAGAGCCTCTGGCTAGAATTTGTCGTTGACGATCACTGAGGAAAGGGAGCGAGCGAGCGAGTTAGCGTGAGTTAGCGTGAGTGTTCAGTGGCTGTAGGAAGGTTGGCGTCAGGCAGGGCGTCTGGCGTGGCTGCCCCACTCCGAAGGGTGACTGATTGATATGGAAACCAGGGGTGTCTCGCCAACCGACGTGACAACAAGAAGAAGAGCCAATTTATCTTTTTTTTTTGTGGGGGGGGGGGGGGGGGCGGGTGTATTTCGGTGAGAGAAAAAAAAAACCTCGATATCCCAAGAGCCGTACAATGCACGCGAATGCGAGACGGTGGTGGGTTCGTAATAAACAACGATCACGGAGCCGACCTTGCAGAGACCGCATGCTGCTCCCGCAGTCCGCAGGTTTCCCGACCCCGGGTGGAAACGGAGCAAGCAGTGGTGGCTCGCGGATCAATTATTTTGGTGGGGGCAGTGCCAGGCGGTGGGGAGTGGCGGGGGGCGGGTTTGTAGGGGGCTTGGGGGGGGGGGGCACGAGGATGGCATCTCTCCACCGGTTGGCGAAAAATCTCAGCTCGCGGCTCGGCGAGCATCGCGAGCATCGCACGAAAATGTGGAAGAAGTTAATGATGAGAAACCATTAGCCCACCGCCGGCTTCTGGTGCAGCACGCCTTTTGATTTCAATAGAGCGGCGGGGAAGGTTAGGGAGGCAAAAAGACACGCGCAACAAACAAAAACAGCGGTGAACGCGTTTAGTAGGAAGGCTGCGTCGTGACTCGTTATGCGCCCCCACCACCACCACCACCACCCCCTCCCGGAGTGCCGCTTCATTGTCTGTGTCCCTCTGCTGCCCGTTCGTGCTGTGGCGTGGCGTGGCGTTATCTGTCTCGCCTGGTATGCAGGAGGTCGTGGGTTCAATGCCGACCCTGACGCCTGTACAGTAAAACCCCTCTTAACGACCACCCCGGTTAACGACGAATCGCTTAACGACGGGCCTCCATAGAGCCCAATGTGTAGTGTATAGTAGTGTAGTGTATAGTGTAGTGTATAGTGTAGTGTATAGTAGTGTAGTGTATAGTAGTGTAGTGTATAGTGGTGTAGTGTATAGTGGTGTAGTGTATAGTGTAGTGTATAGTGGTGTAGTGTATAGTAGTGTAGTATAGTAGTGTAGTGTATAGTAGTATAGTAGTGTATAGTGTAGTGTATAGTGGTGTAGTGTATAGTGTAGTGTATAGTGTAGTGTATAGTAGTGTAGTGAATAGTAGTGTAGTGTATAGTAGTGTAGTGTATGGTAGTGTAGTATATAGTGTAGTGTATAGTATTGTAGTGTATTGTAGTGTATAGTGTAGTGTATAGTGTAGTGTATAGTAGTGTAGTGTATAGTAGTGTAGTGTATAGTAGTGTAGTGTATAGTAGTGTAGTGAATAGTAGTGTAGTATATAGTGTAGTGTATAGTAGTGCAGTGTATAGTAGTGTAGTGTATAGTAGTGTAGTATATAGTGTAGTGTATAGTAGTGTATTGTAGTGTATAGTAGTGTATTGTAGTGTATAGTGTAGTGTATAGTGTAGTGTATAGTAGTGTAGTGTATAGTAGTGTAGTGTATAGTAGTGTAGTGTATAGTGTAGTGTATAGTAGTGTAGTGTATAGTAGTTTAGTGTATAGTAGTGTAGTGAATAGTAGTGTAGTATATAGTGTAGTGTATAGTAGTGTATTGTAGTGTATAGTGTAGTAGTGTAGTGTATAGTAGTGTAGTGTATAGTGTCGTGTATAGTAGTGTAGTATATAGTGCAGTGTATAGTTGTGTAGTGTATAGTAGTGTAGTGTATAGTAGTGTAGTGTATAGTGTAGTGTATAGTGTAGTGTATAGTGTAGTGTATAGTAGTGTGATGTATAGTAGTGTAGTGTATAGTAGTGTAGTGTATAGTAGTGTAGTATATAGTGTAGTGTATAGTAGTGTATAGTGTAGTGTATAGTAGTATAGGGCCCGCATAGAGCCCAATGTGTTCGCTTACCGACCATTCCCCTGTTAACGATGGGTTATTGTAGGTTCAGTAAATATGAATTAATGCATTGATTTACCATGTTTCTGTTAATATGATGTGTTTATAACGTTGTTAGTATCTTTATGCATTAATATCCATTGTTTCAATATGATAAAGTACGTTTTTTGGGTGAAAAAGGGTAACTGTGGATGCTATCTGAACGAATGAAGCCTTTAACGTGTACTATATTTCCTATCCTCGCTTAGCGACCAAATCACTTAACGACCGATTTCGTGGAACCAATTACCACCGTTAAGAGGGGTTCTACTGCATATTTGGAGTTTGCGTGTCTCACTCCCCGTGGTCGCGTGGATTTTTCTCCGGGTCCTCCGGTTTTTGCCCCTCCACATTTAGAATGGACGTCGCGCGTTGAGAGCATTTGGCTGCCACAAATGTCCACGTGATAAGCCCACTTCGTTGAGCTATCATCTGTGGCCAGGTGGTTTCTGAAAAAAAGAGCTATAGAGCTCAGTGGGCCTTACCTGGCAAAATAAAAAAATAAAATAGTTTAGTTCAATAGTTTATCATTTATCTTCCCCCCCCCCTCCAACTCGTGAGCACTGCTTTTTGGCTCTTCTGTCCCCAGCATTCATGTGCTGCCCCAGCCCGTCATATTCCTCATACCGGGCTTGTTGTCAAAATAAAAAAAAAGCGATATCTCTATCATCGATTTGAATTGGCGTCATTGCACCGATAATCAATGCCCGCATATCCACATTGCAGCAGGGCTCAATGTGGATATGCGAGTTACCGGTAGCCCAACGCATGCCGGAGCCGTGGACACGCCTCCGCCTACTCAAAACGCATTCGCAGCGAGTGTGCCCGCACTCGATTTGGGCACTTTTTAAAAAAAAAAATTGGCGCCGCATATTGATGACGACGCCGCCGCTGGGCTGGTGGCGGTTCGAGGTTAGAAAATGTGAATGTGAGCGGAAGTCGCCCGTTTGTCATCCGCCACCGATTACGCCGTCTTCGCCGAGCCAATGGCTTCGGGGGGGGTGTTTGGAGCCGGGCCGAACGCCACACGATGCGGCTGCAACGGACGCTCGGGCCGTGAATGTTTTTCCTCCGTGTGAAAAGAAATACAAAATAAATAAATAAAAAAACCCGCTGTGAACGCCCGACAAAGTTTGCAGTGTATTGAGATGCAGTTTCCACGCATGTCGCCGTGTAAAATGTAAATGAATTCAGAACCAGAATATTTATTTATTTATGCTGAAGGAATCCGATGAGCTATAAAGCTCTTTTTTTTTTACAGATGTCCAGTCGGGGGCACGGGGTCAGAAGTTTACAACAACAAGCAATAACAAAAACACGATAGGAGTGCCAAGTGTAGGAAATGAAAAAAAAATACCTTCAAAATATAAAAAGTAAACTAAACTATATTGTTTTCTCTTACAAGGCAAACCCCAACTTATTTTTCAGAAGCGACCTGGCCCACAAATTAACGAAGCATGGAACCACGCGGAATAGAAGTGCAAACATACGGTCACACTATGAGTGCGAGTCTCACATTAGGAAATCTGCAAGTACAAATCCCGTTCGGGGGGGGAGGGGTAGGGGGGGAACTCATTCTATTTGGGATGCCACCAGTCCGGGTGGCAAGACCCGGACACTTCGGAAGAACTGGCGTCCGTACTCAGGTGACCGCAGGATATTGAATTGTGCCAGAGATCTGATGCCGGTAGTGGGTTGAAATGTCATTGCAGCGGAACTGCACTGTAATAGGCCCAAGTGCTGACTTGAGAGTTACGTGCGAGTGCTTGGCCTACAGAGGCAAAGGTGGCGGCCCAGAAATCTCGCACACGCGATAATAAAACCCACGTGATCCCTCAACCGTGTCGACCAAAAAAGTGTTTAATTACGGCCTCCACTGACATGCTTCACCGATGCACGTGCAGTAATAATATCATACCGTATTGTATCGTGCTCTCTTACAATTGTACATTTTTATTTATTTTACACCATCGTTAGAAATGTATTATTATATAATCATTGTGTTGTGCCGCATTGCAGTGTATTTAGTAAGAAAAAATATATTTTATCGTGGTTTTACCACTGAACCGAAATTGCAACGTTTCATTGCATTCATGGTTAATTAATCCTTCCAACGGAAATATAAACTGTCAAATGGGATTTTTTAAAAATCTGAAATCGAAATAAATAAAAACAGGCCGAACGAGTGGTTAAACGAAAATGTTTTTTTATTTGCCAAAAAAATGGGACAAAATCCGGTTGTTTTAACCGCTTCTTGTGTAGCGCTAATAACTAATTAAGATCGGCGCACAATTCCCTCCCAGCCGTGCATTGATCTCATATTGACCCTTCCCCTCACCCTCTCCTGGCCTCTTTCTCCACCCTACGTGGGTGAGAGCGAGGAGGGGTATTCATGGTGACAGCTGCAGACTGCTCCACGGAGAAGATAGGTGAGGGTACAGCACCGCCTCCACCAAAGGTTATATCGCCAGTGGTGGCAATGGGAAGGTGCTACGATGCAATATATGTGTGCACGTTGAACTTCTTTCGCACCGTACGTAGCCAACCGTGCTAATCGGAGGTGCGGGGGAAAGTGCAACGAATGAATGAGAAAAAAAGCCAGTTCTAAAGAAGCGAGTTTTCAGTCCGGATGATTTAACAGCTCCAGTGGCTTCCTAATGTCGGAAGGAAGAGCGTTCCAGACGGCCGCAGAAGCGCATCTGAAAGCATCGCCGCGATGCGGTGACCACCACCTTTGTTCGATGGCTTAGCCAAAAGCTGCTGCTGCTTGCGAGGATGACCGAAGATTGCGTGATGATGGTGGCAAGCACTTTGTGTGGCCACACAGTCACTTCTCACAACACCAAACGCGTATCAGGCCCCGTGGTGTTAAAGTGCAGTCTCCAACTATTTTAAATGACAGCGATTGAAAAATTAATTTTAAACTGCTTTTTGTGCTTAGTTTGTTGTCCTTCCCTTACACCTCCGATTAGGCACGGTTGGCGCTTTCAGATGCACTTCTGCGGCCGTCTGGAACGTTCTTCCTTTCGATACTACGGTGGTAACTGGAGCTTATGGATGGTGGTGGCGAGGTGGGGGGGGTGAGAGCGGCAGGAAGCACACGGGGCCACGTGCCCCTCTGGACAACACTGGGGGTAGGAATCAAGCCGTTTCTAGGCCCTCGCGAGGACAGCCCAGTCGGGTGCGGGGGATCTGATTTACTAACGGCAGCAGCACCTGCAGCGATCGAGTGATTGGCCCAGGCCTGGTCACCGAGGGTGTGGCAATCAGGGTGGCTGCCCGGGGCGCAAAACTCTCTCTCGAGGGGCACCGCCGACAATAATTTACGAGCGCACTTTGCTTCAATGGATTTTAACCCGATTTCACGGACGATTCTTCGTGATGCATGCATAAAATGGCTCACGTAAATACCATGATGGATAGATAACATGCTCACATTTGACAGTGTTATTACCAGAGAATTGCTTTGGAGAGGTGCAAAATATGTATTTATTGTTTTGCCCACGACATCATTTGAAGACTAGGCTCAAAAGAAAGCCGTCTCTGGTGTGGACCAATCAGTTTCAAGGACAATGCATATATTATCAGTGTGTTTTTTTTGTTTGCATTTTGACCACAAGCATTGTGGTTAATGCACACACGATTCCTTGTAAAAAGGTTTCAGTTTTGTTGCCAGAAAAAAGTGGGGAAAACCCCTAATATTGTTGGTATCCTCTTCTTTATACGTTGACCGGACGCGTTGTGAAGGGTTGGGCGTACCCGCACTTTTCCCCACCACACGCGACTTGCTGATCGTTTTAACTTGGGTGGACTCATTTTGCCGCTGGGTGCGAAATTGAGAAACCTGCTCCATCGTGCGAGCAATAGAAACCTCTCTACCCCCCCCCCCCCTCTCTCTGTATTTAAGGCCTCGACACAGAGGCGTTGTTTCTCTGTGTGCCGATGCGCGTGTCTCTCTCTGCTTATGTGTCTGTCTGTGTGTCTCCGTGTCTGTGTTTTGTCTCTCTCTCTCAATCTTTGGAAGAACGTTCATCAACCAGGTAGGGCGTTGGCTGTTATGTTCGCCGACTCTCTGTATTGTATTGCATTATATTGGTAAGTTTACTAGGTTTGTGTTCGCTTTCATTTGTACCTGATGATGGTTGCTTGTGTTGCAAACGAAACGTCGTATGCTATTATTATTATTTTTTAATCCGCGACTTTACCGAGAGAACCAATGAGCAATAGAAACCTGCTCCATCGTTCGAGTTTTGGAGCTGTGTGGGAGAGTCATCAGCTCTCGGGAAACAAAAGGCGGTCGCCGCATCGTGCTCTTGCGGCCGTCTGGAACACTCTTCCTTCTGTTGGTCCGCATGTTCGCCACAAGTACTGTGTGTGTGTGCGTGTGGTTACTGCAGACCTGATTGCTTGCAGAAGGCTTCTGTTTGGTGTTGGAACATCTTAACACCTCCTGTTTTATTTCCAGAAAGGGTAAAAACCTATTCTAATTTTTCACACTTTGATACCGGCAAAACAAGGTCCCACGATAGAGATACGTGTATATTTTATATATTTATACGTTCGCTAAGCACAGGCCCGACGGCCCAAAATGCCAACAAACGGCACAATTAAAGTTTTATTTTTATTGGATTAAGAGTTAACGCGTGCCTTGAAACCGAACGAGGATATATATCCTGGCAAATTTATTTATTTTGGTTTATAGTTTATTTCCTCGTGTAGTTGTTTGGTGCCTGAGGAACCTATATTTGAGCAGGCCTCTTCTCTTACACTGGTGGGGACCCATCGGTGTTAAAAAAAAACTAATTTGAAGCCATTTACCCGACGGTGGAATTCAGCCGCCAACAAAACAATACACGCGGGCTTGGAAACGAATCGTTCTATTTGCCAGAAGGTATCTCGAACAGCTCCACCATCCTGCACCACAGCTCAGGGTGGAACTCTCCACAGCAGCAGCAGAGCGACTCACAACCTCCTAATCTTTACACTTGGGACCAGGGCCGGCACTGCCAGGCATCGTTGTTTTTTTCCGTGGCAGTCCGCGTATCTCTCTTCATTCTGGTTGCCCTGCACGACATCTCACAGTGGAAGTTTCCTCCAATGTTGCAGTAGCAGCAGAGCGACTCACAGCAGCATCCTCCTCCTCCTCTCTACACCAAGGAGCCCTGCCAACACTGTCAGGCGTCATTTCTCTGTCGGAGCACCCCGCGTCTCTCCAGAGTCATTCTGGTTGCCCTGCACGACAGCTCACGGTGGAACTCTCCTCCAGAGTTGCAGTAGCAGCAGAGCGACTCACAGCAGCATCCTCCCCCTCCTCTTCCTCTCTACACCAAGGAGCATGGCCGTGGTCAGTGCCCGGCGTCGTTTTTCCGGGGCAGCACTCCGCCGTCTGGAACGCGATCATCGTCATCACCATAATCCCGCTGCTGCTGCTGAATATTCACAGCAGCAGTAGCAGAAGAAGCAGCGGGAGCAGCATTCAGCCCACATGGACTTTTAAAGAGACATCTTCAAGTTCCCCGACTTCTTTCGCCCGACTTTCGAGCGATGCTCAGCTTTGCCTCCGCGTCTCAAGACTTTTGTACGGTCATCCGTGTGTCTGCGGATTTTATTGTCCTGGTTACGAATTGCATTGTGACCATTACATGTGATCATCGATTATAATCGATCCACTTAGGCAGCTGGAACTAAACTGAACTGGTGGGCTTAAGGCCCCTGTATTTATGCTACTATTTATATTACTGGAAAGCTCTAGAATGTTCTAGAAGTTACTCCAAGTTTACTCAGCACTGAATCTATCTGGAATGTTCTTCTGGAAAATAGGTACATCACAAAAGCAAAGTTTGTGGGAAATAATAGCAATTTTCTGTACTTTTGAGGCATAAGCAATTAGGAAATAACACTTTACTACCCAGGAAAATGTTTTTTTATTACACAGTGTTATATGGAAGGTTCCGAAACCGGAAAACCCGCTCCAAAGGCTGTAAAACAGTCCGGCCATCGTGAAACACTTGGTTGTGTTGAAACAAGAGCGGTAGTGGTTCTTGGCACATCACCCCATGCAGAATCTTCGAGATTGGAGTGGTTAAGTATGGAACAGTAAATATAGTAACTTTTTTACAAACATTTATTTTTGTCTATTAGTTAAGATTATTTACGGAAATTTCATATAGTAAAACTACAAAAAAAATACACAGCGCCTAAACGCGCGTTGTACAAGAATGTGCAAACATAAGCTATTTTTTTTAATTATCAGTGATTTTCCGACGTTCTTAAAAATCCGGTGGCCCCCTTCCCTCCCCCCCATGAAAAACCGACCGACAATAGACGATCTAATAATAATAATACTGGTAGGAACGAAGTTGTAAACTGAGTGTACCAGCCTGCAATAGATTAATGTGTCCGTCCGTCCGTCCCCTTTCAATACTTTAACGAAGTGAAATCTCGTGCTGTTGGGTGTAAAATCAGCAATAGACAGCGCAGAGACTTGATATGTCTTATTGCACCCAAAATTTGGAAGTCACATTATCTCATTTGCGAACTTCGCTTTTGGGGATGTGGCAAATTCACAGACAACCCACAGCCGAATACCATTTGTGAGGCGAAGTTCGAAGGCACCGTGACGTTACTTTGCCAATGTTCCTACCAGCCCACCCTGCAGGGACCTGTTATATAATAAAACAATTCATAACGCGCCCTCAGTGTCAGATCACGTCGCGCGGTTCCAGGGAGGCTCGGCAGTCCAATGTCGAGCTGAAGAGATGCGCCTGTCGATGGTTTTTGATCGTCGCGGATGCGAATGGGGATGGCGTTGCAGATGACGGTGGGGGCTGCGACGGAGAAGCGACGAGAAGCAACTACAGTCCTTGTCCTGGGAGTTTCGAGGAGGTTGCAATGCTGTCAACCCCCTTATCAGTGCCCTACCTTTATTACAGATCCAATTCAGACCTTATTTGGTCACCCCGTGCCCCCTTTTAAATCTCAACGTTCATCCTACAAAGTCCCACCACAAGGAAGAAACACGAACAAATGGAGAAAACTTTTTTTTTTTTTTTTGCCGTGTGGACCTGAAAACTCAACTTCATTTCCTTAAACCGTATGGGTTGACAGGTATGAGGTTGCATTGTTATGTTTTTGTTGCGTGCCACCTTGAAAGCCTTTCAGGACCCTCCTGTCCGACAGTCTGCTGCCTAAAGTAAAATAAAATAAAAACTTGCACCAGTTCTTGAGCTGGCAGGCTTTGCCGCAAGGTCGTGTGTGTGCAAACGCGAGTGGTGAGGTTGTCTTGACATGCAAAGTAAATGCTGGGATTCTTGGGGGGTTTTTTTCCTCCTTCTTGCTACGTATTATCATTTGATTATGGCCTGTAATATATATTGGCATGGCTGTGTGTAAAAATTGTCCTCTTCGACAACAAAAAGTGCTATTGGTCGAAAGAAGGTGGCCGACATGCTGAAAAAACTGTGTCGAGCGGGAGATTGGTTGAAAAAAAGATTGGCCAGAGTTAAGGGGAAAAGGCATATATTCCTGTACAGTATACCATATATGATCCTTCAGCCATGGGCCCAACAACAATGGCTTGCCGGTATCACCCAGGGTGGCAATTGCTAACAACGGTTTTATCAAAATATTTCATCTCAAGATCACAAATATGTGCATTAGCAAGCTCACACTGGTAGCTGCTTATGAGAATAATGTCGTTGGAGGCGGTACGTATTATGTATTATGATGGAGAATATGATTTTGTTGGGGGCAAAAAAAAAACGAACGTGCAATGAACCATCCACGGAATATGAAATAAGTAGGTAGGAGTGCCTATGAAAGCAGAGGGCATGTACGTGAAGATTTTCATCCATGGTGGACGCTACCTCCACCTGGAACGCAGCCTTCATCGCCCCGAGGCACATTCGGAGCGGCGGTTTCAGCCACACCCACTCCTTCCAGGAGACGCTTGAAGGCCCCCACGACCTCTCTCGCCGTGGCTTTCGAGGGACCACCGACCTCAGCTCGCCGTGCCTCGGCATCGCGGTCATTTTACGCTCGCGAAATATTTGCAGCGCGTTTACGAAATTGCACCGTCATTGCCGCCGCCGCCGCCGCCGCCATCCTCATCATCAACCGCATTAATTCTAACTTTTGTTATTAACGACCCGCGTCTCGTCCCGACGCTTCCCCATCTTCCTTCCGCCACCACCACCACCACCACCACCCGCCAGGATGGCCGACTCGGACAGCAATGGCGGAGGAGGCTGCATCGAGGCGACGGGCTCGAGCCCCACCCCCCCCAAGGCGCCGTGCCCCCTGCTCAAGAAGAACAGCCAAACGGACCTGCTGAGCCGCCTCAAGACGCGCAAGGTGCTGGGCGTCGGCGGCGAGGACGACGAGGGAGAGGCGCACCGCTCCAAGGTGAGCGGCGATGGGGCTCGGCGCGCGCCCCCAGCCCCCCCGGGGTCAAGCACGGGTTTGGCTAATGTACGGCGCGAAACAAGTTCAACATGCGTGCGTACCAATAATAATAATAATAACAACAACAATAATGCAATTTATAACACGCGCAAATTTGCAGGCGTTAACGGCCGCAACTCAGAGGCCCCGGAGCGAAGCTCAGAGTCACTCGAAAGCGTGGTTGTAGAGGTGAGTTCTAAAGTGTCTCTTGAAGGAGACGATTGAGGTGATGCTGCGAATGTGCAGAGGGACGGCGTTCCAGACTGTTGGGGCTGCCACCGAGAAGCGGCGCGTAGACAATGACCATCCCGGATCTTGGTATCAAGAGGAGGTCGTGAGTCGCGCGACGCAGGCATCTGTCTGCCGTGTGCCGAGCTGCAAGTCGTCAATAGTGAAGAGAGGCACGGCGGGCAGGCAGATGTGAGGGCGCGGTGGCAGAGGCAGGCGATCTTGTATGTGACCCTGCTGGCGATGGGGGGTAGCCAGTTAAGGGCACGGAGACAGGCAGGTGAGCAAGGCCCGTGGCCCAGCTCGATGGATGGGACGCGACGAAGCGCCCGTCGTTTATTTTCGTGAGCTGTTCAGGTGTTTTTTTTTTCTCCTCTCAAATGTTTTGCACCGCTTCCGTCGTTCACTCGCATCGATGACTTTGCCATCAGGTGCCATTCTATTGTGGGACTGTCTACGTGGCGTTATCTTGGTGTGGCCTGTGACTGGTTTTCGTTGTTGTTTTTTTTCTTCCTGCCTTGCCTCATCTCGATAAATCGGATTCATAGCATTAACGTATTACTTATTTATATTTCAGTGATTTGCTTAGCTTTTTCTCTATTTTGCACTCCCAATGGGGTTTTTTTTCTGTTGTCGTTGTTGTTGTTGTTCTTGTTTTGTTTTGCTGTTGTAACTTGCTGATCCGCCCACGCTGAACATCTGTGAAAGGTGCGGAGGGGCGTGTGGGAAGGACAACCGAAATGCCCAGTTGCAGGCGAGCGCCGCGTTTACTTTGTGGGACACATCGAGCGACAAGCTTGCTATCGGTGGGTCCCCTAGGCCGAGCAACAACAACAACAACGACAAAATGTCCCCTTTGAGACGTTTTCGTTCCACCACAGTCGCAATGTAACGTTCAATGCAAGGATTGTTACGTTCCCGTTAGCGGGCCCGTACAGTCCCGAACGCGGGTGCGTACGTCTCCCATGTGAGTGGGGAAGAACGTCGTGAGACGTCGAGTGGGGGGAATTGGATCAAAGGGCACTTCAAAGGATCGGCGACTTCTCCGTTTGTTGCTCAATGCCGCAGCGAAACGGGGGAACATTTTATTTTATTATTTCCATTTTTTGAAAGAGAAAAAAAAGGGGGGCCTCGCGTTTACTTTGACCGTTTTCAGTTGTTTTTTTTGGGGGGTTTTAAGTTTTCGGATTGATGCTTCGCTTCCTTTTTCATAGATTCACTGCGTTCACGTTCAGGGAATGAAATGCAGCCAATAGTATGATTCGTGATCAATCGTGGGGTTGGGCCGCATGTGTTGTTGAGGCCCTCCACGAGCCGACAGCGGTGGTGTAATTGTACTGTCGTCAGTCGAAAAAAAATTCTGTCCAAGCTGCAGGGTATTTATTGATTAACATTGATTTCAAATCCTCACCCTCCACATCCTCACTCTCCAAGCCCTCGCCACTACCTCTACATCCTCACCACTACCTCCACGTCCTCACCCTCCACTTCCTCCACACAACGTCCACGTCCTCACCACTACCTCCACGTCCTCACCCTCCACGTCCTCACCCTACACGTCCTCACCCTCCACTTCCTCCACACAACGTCCACGTCCTCACCACTACAACCACATCCTCACCCTCCACGTCCTCACGCTCCACGTCCTCGCCCTCCACATCCTCAACCACTACCTCCACATCCTCACCCTTCCACGTCCTCACCCTCCACGTCCTCACCACTTCCTCCATGTCCTCACCCTCCACGTCCTCACGCTCCACGTCGTCACCCTCCACGTCCTCACCACTACATCCACATCCTCACCCTCCACGTTTTCACGCTCCACGTCCTCACCCTCCACGTCCTCACCACTTCCTCCACGTCCTCACCCTCCACGTCCTCACCCTCCACGTCCTCACCCTCCACGACCTCACCACGACCTCCACGGCCCCGCTAGAACGGGTTTCCATCCGTTCCATGAACGTCGCCTATTCACGGCCTCGCTCAATAGACGAGTGCACGTGGACCCCCGACACGCACCCACGCAGGTGCCCGCCCACCCGCCCGCCCACCCACGTGTGTACCTCTCTCAGAAGTGTAAATAGCCCGTTGAATTAAAGGATTTTGAGTGCAGCACGGCAACAAAAAAATCGAACGTGTTTTCAATGAGCCGTAATTTCAACCCAGAGATGAGAGCGGGTTGTGAAACCCATTAGCATGGTGGGGTTTTTTTTTAGTGTTTGTGTTGTTTGTCCTAAGACCGTGTCCCCCGGCTGTCCGTAAGCTGCAGGGCCGCACTGTCGTTCGTTGATGAAGGGAAGAATGAAGGCACCACAGGCTGGAAATACTTCAGTGACAACCACCAGCACCGCCGTCGTATTAGTAGCCGGCAACAACAACAACGACAACAACCACCACAAAAGCCGAAGGACATTTTCAGCGACGCACATTCTCTAGAGTATAATAGAGGGTTTTTTGGGGGGGGGTTATATCGTGTCAAAATAGCAAGGTTTGTCACGTAAACAAAACTTGCCAATTAGCGACTGCTTTAGCGCACCGGTGCGTTGGAGAGTAAACCCACAGCATTTACAATTCGAGTACGAATTGAATACAACAACCAGCTTCGTCAGGCGAATTAGCCAGAACTCTGAAGAAAGTCCATCCTATTCTTAGTTTTTTTTTCGGTAAAGTCACGTTGAAGAGAAACAACAAAATAATATAATATATATAAAACAATAAAAATTCTCACGACGTTTCGACCATAACTCAAACGGTCATCTTCAGGTGACCGTTTGAGTGAAACCCATTAGCATGGTGGGGTTATCTTCAGGTGACCGTTTGAGTTATGGTCGAAACGTCGTGAGAATTTTTATTGTTTTATATATTATATTATTTTGTTGTTTCTCTTCAACGTGACTTTACCGAAAAAAACTAAGAATATGAATTACTGCAGTCACGAAAGCTTTAAATCAAAATTTAAAGTCCATCCTGTTTCGGTCTTTAAACAGAGTAAAGGTGATGTCATCGTTGTGAGCCCATCAGATGTGAAGACAAGAGCGGGGGTTAATTCTCCATAGCAGATAGCACGACGGAATATTGCGTACCTGTACGGTGGTGGTTGGATTACACACAGTGGCGACCCACCGGTCATGTCTAATTATTTCCCAATATTTTTTCGATTTAAAGCTTTCGTGACTGCAATGATTCATCTTCTTTGGTTCTTTCGGTAAAGTCACGTGGAATGAGAATAAGGTTTGTCACGTAAACAAAACTTGCCAATTAGCGACTGCTTTAGCGCACCGGTGCGTTGGAGAGTAAACCCACAGCATTTACAATTCGAGTACGAATTGAATACAACAACCAGCTTCGTCAGGCGAATTAGCCAGAACTCTGAAGAAAGTCCATCCTATTCTTAGTTTTTTTTTCGGTAAAGTCACGTTGAAGAGAAACAACAAAATAATATAATATATATAAAACAATAAAAATTCTCACGACGTTTCGACCATAACTCAAACGGTCATCTTCAGGTGACCGTTTGAGTGAAACCCATTAGCATGGTGGGGTTATCTTCAGGTGACCGTTTGAGTTATGGTCGAAACGTCGTGAGAATTTTTATTGTTTTATATATATTATATTATTTTGTTGTTTCTCTTCAACGTGACTTTACCGAAAAAAAACTAAGAATATGAATTACTGCAGTCACGAAAGCTTTAAATCAAAATTTAAAGTCCATCCTGTTTCGGTCTTTAAACAGAGTAAAGGTGATGTCATCGTTGTGAGCCCATCAGATGTGAAGACAAGAGCGGGGGTTAATTCTCCATAGCAGATAGCACGACGGAATATTGCGTACCTGTACGGTGGTGGTTGGATTACACACAGTGGCGACCCACCGGTCATGTCTAATTATTTCCCAATATTTTTTCGATTTAAAGCTTTCGTGACTGCAATGATTCATCTTCTTTGGTTCTTTCGGTAAAGTCACGTGGAATGAGAATAAAATAATAAATTGATAAAATAAAATAACACAATAATACACAATAATAACACAATAATATTGTGTTATTTTATTTTATCAATTTATTATTTTATTCTCATTCTACGTGACTTTACCGAAAGAACCAAAGAAGATATTTCCCAATAACCACTCGGATAATCAACAAACGGTTAGAATGAATTGTAGGAAGTGTAATCGATTCGTTGTGTGTTTTCGGCGTTTTGTGTTGCTTCTTCTGCCCCGCTGGGACATTGTGTGCGCCTCCCCTTCTGCGTGTGTTTACGTTGTGTCTTGCGCTTACGTTCCGCACGATTCGCCGCACCCTTCTCACCGCGCAAAAAACAGAAATGACGCGAATGCAATCGGCAACGTTTCGGGCGATGTCACCACCATGCGGGAGGGCCATTGCCGCGAAGCGACGCCCGTCACAATCGATGCGCATCCATTTAGGGCGGCGTTTCTGTCGAACGTGTCGCATTTTGTGGTATCATTATTACTGCTCTTTATTACTCATCGTCGTTCTTCGTGCTTGTACGCCACTGCCAGCGGAGGATCGCGATTCCGTATCGAGCGTTCCGTGGACTTGCATTCGTGGTTGCGGCAAGCCATGAAAACAAAAAAAAAATGTTAACGCGTCGCACTTTCACCCGTCCGTACGTTGTTGTTATTTTTTTTGCAAGTTGATTTGAATTTTCAGATTGTTGTTGTTGTCGTTGTTGCTGCTTTCCCCCCCCCCCCCCACCTTTACATTCCCGCTCCCTCAGATAAGCCAGGTGTTGGGGAACGAGTCAAAGTTTGGGCTACGGGAACCGCTGGGGCTCAGGCAAGTTGCCACACGTCTCTCGTTCACCGCCGCGCGTGCGTGCTCTCATTCACACGAACCTCAACGTGACCCAACACTTATGTTCCCGCCGTGCGACACCTTCGCACAGCGACGGCGCCCATGGCAATTCTTGATCGCGCGGCATGCGGTCGGAATGACCTTGCGTTGTGTGACGCACGGTCCGGCAACGCACTCCCGAGTTGCCCCATCTACGGGCCCAGGAGTATTGAGGCCAGGGCCTCAGTCCGCGGAGTTTTTTGTAAACCCCCCCCCCCCCCGTGCACCACCCCCCGCCCCCCCCCCCTTGTTGCAGGCTGTGCCTTGTACTGGGCTCTTGTTTTGTTGCAAAAAAGAAACTATTTCAATTGAAAATAAACAGACTCCCGTGTGTCGAACTGGTTAAGTGCGCAGGGATTCGATTCCATCTCCTGGAACGTCTAAACGAACGGGAACGTCTAAACGAACGGGAACGTCTAGACGACGGGATAAACGTGTTCACCACACTTCATTTGGCGGCTCAGGTCAACGTGGACGAGTAGGCCAAATACCCTCCACAGTTCCCTCTTTTGCCTCCAAATCACTGGATCATCGCTGTGCACCAGCGCTCCCTGTAGTCGATTCCAATTGAATATTTATTCGTTGGGCAATCATGTGGCCGGGTCGCTTCTGAAAAAGAAGCTCATAGCTCAGTGGGCTTTGCCGGTAAAATAAAAAAAAATACGTTTAGTTTTTGTGTTTGTTTTGTGGTTTGCCTTCCATTTCCTATCATCTACTTTGCACTCATATCGTGTTTTTGTCACTGTTCGTTGTCGTAACGTTCTGACGCCATGTCCCTGCTGGATATCTGTGAACAAAGAGCTTCATAGCTCATCGGATTCCTCCTGCAGTACAAAATAAACGTTCTGGCTCATCGAATCGAATAATCTCGAAACTCAACGCGCCCGAAAGAATGAAAGAAAACTTTTAATGAGTGGATATCACCTGGACCATGAACCAAAGAAGATTATATATTGACTAAGAAAATGTTTTGGCCTTTGGCGTTAGGGGGGTCTGTGCAGAGCAAACCTTGCTTTTACAAATTTTAAATCCACCTCGTAGTTTTGAGCCATTTCCTCGCTGATCATCCGTTTTAACGATACCCCGTTGTGACGCACCTCTGCCCCCACCGCAGGTTGTGGCAACTCGTATCGGCCACGATGTTCACAGTCATCGCGGGCATGGTGAGTTTTCGATTTTCAGTGTCTTTGAGAAAGCGATTTCGACGGAATTATTCACTTTTCCTCCCTTTGCGCAGAAGCAGCGTGCAATGATTTCTCCGTTCTGCCAACGATTGGAACAATCCGATTCATGTATTTATTTTTTTGGGTTAGGCCACCTAATTTTACTTGGGCACATTTGTGTCGTTAAGAGCCCTCCACCACCCAACATGGGCCACCGCGGTGGTGAGATGTTAACTCCCTCGCCTGGTATGCAGGAGGTCGTGGGTTCAATCCCAACCCTGACGGCTGTTGCTTATTTAGAGTTTGCATGTCTCCCTCTCCGTGGTTACCTGGATTTTTATCTGGGTTCTCCTGTTTTTCCCTCCACAGTTAGAATCAACATCACGCCTTTAGAGTATTTGGCTGCTGTAAATTTCCACATGATGATAAGCCACTTCGTTGAGCTATCATTTTGTGGCCAGGTCACTTCTGAAAAAGAGCTTATATAGCTCAGTGGGCCTTACCTGTAAAAGTAAAAATAGTAAGTTAAAATAGTTAATATCCATATGAATTAAATCATGGCATGTACAGTTTAAGCGTTTAACGTCACGATTATTGTTATAATTTTCAGCTCAACGGCGAGTTTGAGAAGAATTATCGCAATCGAACTTACCCATTGTCCTGGGGTCAGGACACAGTGGCATAGCGTCACACATGTCCCATCTCTTGGCCGCGATTAACCCCGGGCCTAGCAAATGTCCTGGTTAACCTGGCAACTTGGAGGCAGGCTTGGTGTATCAAACAGTGAGGGAACCGTGATGATCTGAGCAAACTAGTTACCTTTATGTTGCCATGCAGTAATATTTCTGATGGGTTGTTTTTTTGTGAAATTTGAGCATTCTATCTTTGCACGCAAGCCCTAGTCCAGGCCACGCCGTTTCCTCCCACGCACAAATGAACTCACAAACAAAACACCTCGTGAAAGACGCAACGCACAAGATCCCTGGATTTGATCTTCCACAAAGCTCATGGTCCACCCTAAAACGCATCATGGCAGATGCAGATACCTGATGCACAAATGGAAAAAAAACTCTCCAGTAGTGTGCGACTGTGGTCATCAAGAACAGACCCATGCAACGTATAACGACGAAGGAGACACGGCGGCGATGATGATGATGATGCACTCCGCTGCTCCTGACGCAGTTAATTATCCAGCTTGATCCACTTGGACGTGAAATTGTGGTTATTTCTCTGCATATAGTAATAGGTTTTTACCCTTTTATCTGGCACCAAAACTGACACCTTTATACAAGGGATAATGATTGCAACAACCACAACACAAGCAGTCAAAATGCAAGCAAAAAGAGACCACTGATAATAATATGCACTGTCCTTGAAATTGATTGGTCCACACCCGAGACGGCTATTCTTAGAGCCCTTTAGTCTCCACTGGTGTTGGACCAAATGACGCCAAAAGGCGTACGCCTTTATCTGTCAGTTTTGGTGCCAGATAAAAGGGTAAAAACCTATTACTATATCTTGCTACTGGCAAAGGAGGTCTCATAGTGTATTGCTCTGCATCTGGTTAACCTGGCAACTTGGAGGCAGGCTTGGTGTATCAAACAGTGAGGGAACCGTGATGATCTGAGCAAACTAGTTACCTTTATGTTGCCATGCAGTAATATTTCTGATGGGTTGTTTTTTTGTGAAATTTGAGCATTCTATCTTTGCACGCAAGCCCTAGTCCAGGCCACGCCGTTTCCTCCCACGCACAAATGAACTCACAAACAAAACACCTCGTGAAAGACGCAACGCACAAGATCCCTGGATTTGATCTTCCACAAAGCTCATGGTCCACCCTAAAACGCATCATGGCAGATGCAGATACCTGATGCACAAATGGAAAAAAAAACTCTCCAGTAGTGTGCGACTGTGGTCATCAAGAACAGACCCATGCAACGTATAACGACGAAGGAGACACGGCGGCGATGATGATGATGATGCACTCCGCTGCTCCTGACGCAGTTAATTATCCAGCTTGATCCACTTGGACGTGAAATTGTGGTTATTTCTCTGCATATAGTAATAGGTTTTTACCCTTTTATCTGGCACCAAAACTGACACCTTTATACAAGGGATAATGATTGCAACAACCACAACACAAGCAGTCAAAATGCAAGCAAAAAGAGACCACTGATAATAATATGCACTGTCCTTGAAATTGATTGGTCCACACCCGAGACGGCTATTCTTAGAGCCCTTTAGTCTCCACTGGTGTTGGACCAAATGACGCCAAAAGGCGTACGCCTTTATCTGTCAGTTTTGGTGCCAGATAAAAGGGTAAAAACCTATTACTATATCTTGCTACTGGCAAAGGAGGTCTCATAGTGTATGGCTCTGCATCTACAACCAGCCATACGAAAGAAGAAGATTAAAGAGAAGAAGAAGATTAAGAAGAAGAAGATTAAGAAGAAGAAAGAAGAAGAAGAAGATTAAGAAGAAGAAGATTAAGAAGAAGAAGATTAAGAAGAAGAAGAAGAAGAAAGAAGAAGAAGATTAAGAAGAAGATTAAGAAGAAGAAGAAGAAAAAGAAGAAGAAGAAGAAGAAAGAAGAAGATTAAGAAGAAGATTAAGAAGAAGAAGATTAAGAAGAAGATTAAGAAGAAGAAGATTAAGAAGAATAAGATTAAAAAGAAGAAGAACCCTAAATAGAATTTGGCAAAAACGTCATTTTGCAGAGTCTTTGTGCAACCCAGTTCCCGTGCAAATGAGAACCACCCCGGTCTCATTGAATTCTCACTTGGTCCCTACACTTTGCACTCGTGTCATGTTTCTGTATCGTTTCTCGTTGTAACTTTTCTGACCCACGTGCCCCTTCTGGGCATCTTTTAGAGAAGGAGCTTTATGGCTCATCGGATTCCACCTCCGGGATGAATAACGACTCTGATTCCGACACATCAAATCGAAATAATCCCTTCTACGTGACTTTACCGAAAGAACCAAGAATATGAATCCCTGCAGTCACGAAAGCTTTAAATCAAAATTTAGCATCTGAAAGAATTAAAGAAAACTTGAACGAGTGTGTGTCACCTGGTCCAAAGCAAACCGTGATTAAAATGTTCAAATCCATCTCGTAGTTTAGAGCCATTCCCACGCGGATTATCCGATTTAATCAAAATATTCTGTTAAACAAAATACTTGGTTGAACCGGTACGCACCGCCGCCTGAGTTTGGCGAATCCCTTGAATGTGTTCTGAGTTTTCCGAAATTTCCCTGCAGCCAGTGTGGGCAACGACCTAGTGGGGCAGGGACTCATGCGGAGTGATGTAACTGCGGAACGTGACGACGACGATGTGAGTGAGGGGGGGGTGGGTTACGTTTTCCAGGCGCTGGTAATCCCGGACAAGCTTTACGAAGTGCTGTTCGAGGAAAGGAGCACCCAGGGCTCTCTGTCCATGAGGCTGTATGGAGGAACTTTGCTGTGTGAGTCACAGGCATGCACACACTCATACACACACACACGCGCGTTAAAAGATCTCCCGTGTAGCCTTCAACGGACTGTTGCTGGGAAGTGCCGTCAGCGAGTAGCAGCGCCTGTGAAGGCCGGCACGTGGTCAGCACCACGCCCGGTCGCCTTCGTTTACACATCGCGCGAGGTACTCACTTGAGGCTGAGTCGACCTAGGGGTAGACCCCCAGGGCCGGTTCAAATATTCGCCGCTGTTGTTGGCCATGAGCGGGAATCGAACTCGGGTCGCCGGGTTTCGTAACGCAGCGCGCTGGCCATTGTGCTGCCGTGCCCCACACACACAAACACACGGTACATACGTGTACATATGCAGACGAAGATCCCCTGTATAGTCTTAACAGACTGTTGGGGCAAGTGCTGTTAGTGAGCACCTATGAAAGCTGGCACGGCACACGAGGGGGTGGGTGGCCAGCACCACGCCCGGCCGCCTTTGTCTCCCCAGTGGCGATGTTTTTACACACCGCACCAGGTACTAATTTGAGCCGACCTAGGGGAGGTCCAGGACCGGTTCAGATAATCGTCACACCGGTGTTGGCCGTGAGCGGGAATCGAACTAGGGTCGCCGGGTGCGTAGCGCAGCGCGCGAACTGCTACACCACCGCTCCCCACATACATGTACAGACATGTGTGTACATGTGCATACGCAAATCCACGGTCACAGCATTGGCCGTCGCTTGCCTTGTCCCCACGTCCACGCCCCCCCCCACCCCCCCCCCCCTTTGCTGCAGGCATCTCGCTGGTGCTGTGGAACGCCTTCTACACGGCAGACAAGGCCATCATCCGATGGAGCCTGGCCCTGCAGGCATCTTACTTTATCGTGCAGATGGGAGGTGAGGAGAACTCCGTCGTGACATTTCTCGGGCCCCCAACCACCGCTCGGCGTTCGTGGCCGGCCGGGATCGCCGTCGCCGTTCGGCCTCTTGACGCCGTCGCTGGGCGGACGGAGTAGTGAGTCGGGGCAGGCCCCCCTAACCCCAGGCGGTTAAATGTGGATCGAAAAAAGAAAGCATTTGTTCTAGAAACTGCAACCGCCCGCCCACCGCCTCCGACCGATTGGCTACGTACGGTGCGGAAGAAGTTCAACGCGCGGTACCGTACGAACGCGCGGTACCGTACGAACGCGCGGTACCGTACGAACGTGCGGTACGGTAGCGATGCGTGGCAATCCAGGGCTGGACGCGAAGCGAAATCGCACCCGAAGCGTCCGGGGCCTCCCGCCAGCTCGCCTCGAGTTTGATGTCCTTCCACCCGCAGCCCTCGATCAGCACGGTTGGCTGCGTACGGTGCGAAAGAAGTTCCAAAGCGCGTGTGCACGTTCACGCGTCTGACAGGTTCGCCGGCATCGATTCGGGTCGAGGCGGACTCTGCCGAGGAAGCCGACGCAGAGTTTGCTCACCGAGGTTGACGCACTCACGGGGGATGCCGGCGGGGCCGATGGGGGCACGTTTAAAAAGTAACTTTTATTTTTAAGTGGAGCTCACGGTCAGTCAGGTGTATTTAACCTCGCAGGAGCATGCAGGCATCCCCTTTTGACGGCGGGTCAGAAGGCTTGCTGGAGCTTCCTCGCGCTTGCCAAGTGTCGAAGAACGCGGGGCTCTCGAAGCCAGACGTGAACATTTAAGGCTCTGCTCAACGGCGTATCGCTCGACCGCTTCCTTCCCTCATCATTAAAACCTTAAAACAACCTTACACTTATATTTTTGGTTCTTTCGGTAAAGTCACGTTGAAGGGAAACAATGAAATATATTTTATTATTTTATTGCTTCCCTTCAACGTGACTTTACCGAAAGAACCAAACATATGAATCACTGCAGTCACGAAAGCTTTAAATCAAAATTTAACCGTGCACTTCATAACCTCACCAGCCCCTCACTTTCCCTACCATCACCCTCCCTTGCCATCCCCCTCCCCAACACTCAAAACCCCATCCCTTTCCCCCATCAGCCGACACGAATGTACCATTTATAATTCTTGTAAAGCGCTACGTGAAACCCTCCATGACGTAAAGAATTGAGACGAAATAACCTTCAACTCGGTTGTTTTACACTGAAACAAAAACGAGATGTGACTCTGACATCTCACTGGCAAAACGCGCGAGGGCCTCTGGCTGTGTTCACCCTGCGTGCGCACCTCGCTGCGTGCACAGCTCGCTGCGTGCGCGCCTCGCTGCGTGCACAGCTCGCTGCGTGCACAGCTCGCTGTGTGCACAGCTCGCTGTGTGCACAGCTTGCTGCGTGCACAGCTCGCTGCGTGCGCGCCTCGCTGCGTGCACAGCTCGCTGCGTGCACAGCTCGCTGCGTGCGCACCTCGCTGCGTGCGCACCTCGCTGCGTGCACAGCTCGCTGCGTGCACAGCTCGCTGCGTGCACAGCTCGCTGCGTGCGCAGCTCGCTGCGTGCGCACCTCGCTGCGTGCACAGCTCGCTGCGTGCACAGCTCGCTGCGTGCGCACCTCGCTGCGTGCAAACGGGCGGCCAGAGAAGTGCGGGGGGGCTGGGTGCCCTAGCCCCTCACCTGGGGGGTGTCTAACTGTGTTGTTGGGCTGACTGGATGTGCTTCACGTAATGTTTTTTCAGGTTTGTTGAATTCTCGTCTCTCATCTTTTTGTTGTATTTGCCTCTGTGATTTGTTCTTGACACCTGATGAAGATCGCTTGCGTTGTGATCGAAACGTCGTGATTGTTTTTTGTTTTAATATAATTTTATTGTATTTCTACATATGTGACTTTACCGAAAAAACCAATGAGTAGTGTATTATTATCCGTTTATTGTTACTATTGAAAACATTTTTTTGAAGCACACTGTATATTTGGGTTGTGCGTGTATCACGCCCTCTCCCGCTCTCTCTCCCGCTCTCTCTCCCACTCTCTCTCCCACTCTCTCTCGCCTCTCTCTCCCGCCCTCTCTCCCGCCCTCTCTCCCGCTCTCTCTCCCCCTCTCTCTCCCCTCTCTCTCCCGCTCTCTCTCTCCCCCTCTCTCTCCCCTCTCTCTCCCGCTCTCTCTCTCCCCCTCTCTCTCCCCTCTCTCTCCCGCTCTCTCTCTCCCCCTCTCTCTCCCCCTCTCTCTCCCGCTCTCTCTCCCCCTCTCTCTCCCGCTCTCTCTCCCGCTCTCTCTCCCGCTCTCTCTCCCCCTCTCTCTCCCGCTCTCTCTCCCCCTCTCTCTCCCGCTCTCTCTCCCCCTCTCTCTCCCGCTCACTCTCCCGCTCTCTCTCCCGCTCTCTCTCCCCCTCTCTCTCCCACTCTCACTCCCGCTCTCTCTCCCCCTCTCTCTCCCACTATCTCTCCCGCTCTCTCTCCCGCTCTCTCTCCCCCTCTCTCTCCCGCTCTCTCTCCCCCTCTCTCTCCCACTCTCTCTCCCCCCTCTCTTCCACTCTCTCTCCCCCTCTCTCTCCCCTCTCTCTCCCGCTCTCTCTCTCTCCCCCTCTCTCTCCCCTCTCTCTCCCGCTCTCTCTCCCGCTCACTCTCCCACTCACTCTCCCCCTCTCTCTCCCCCTCTCTCTCCCGCTCTCTCTCCCACTCTCTCTCCCGCTCTCTCTCCCGCTATCTCTCCCCTTCTCTCTCCCCCTCTCTCTCCCCCTCTCTCTCGCCTCTCTCTCCCGCTCTCTCTCCCCCTCTCTCTCCCCCTCTCTCTCCCGCTCTCTCTCCCCCTCTCTCTCCCACTCTCTCTCCCCCCTCTCTTCCACTCTCTCTCCCCCTCTCTCTCCCCTCTCTCTCCCGCTCTCTCTCTCTCCCCCTCTCTCTCCCCTCTCTCTCCCGCTCTCTCTCCCGCTCACTCTCCCACTCACTCTCCCCCTCTCTCTCCCCCTCTCTCTCCCGCTCTCTCTCCCACTCTCTCTCCCGCTCTCTCTCCCGCTATCTCTCCCCTTCTCTCTCCCCCTCTCTCTCCCCCTCTCTCTCGCCTCTCTCTCCCGCTCTCTCTCCCCCTCTCTCTCCCCCTCTCTCTCCCGCTCTCTCTCCCCCTCTCTCTCCCACTCTCTCTCCCCCCTCTCTTCCACTCTCTCCCCCTCTCTCTCCCCTCTCTCTCCCGCTCTCTCTCTCTCCCCCTCTCTCTCCCCTCTCTCTCCCGCTCTCTCTCCCGCTCACTCTCCCACTCACTCTCCCCCTCTCTCTCCCCCTCTCTCTCCCGCTCTCTCTCCCACTCTCTCTCCCGCTCTCTCTCCCGCTATCTCTCCCCTTCTCTCTCCCCCCTCTCTCCCCCTCTCTCTCGCCTCTCTCTCCCGCTCTCTCTCCCCCTCTCTCTCCCCCTCTCTCTCCCGCTCTCTCTCCCGCTCTCTCTCTCCCCCTCTCTCCCACTCTCTCTCCCGCTCTCTCTCCCCCTCTCTCTCCCGCTCTCCCCCTCTCTCTCCCCTTCTCTCTCTCCCACTCTCTCTCCCCCTCTCTCTCCCGCTCTCTCTCTCCCGCTCTCTCTCTCCCGCTCTCTCTCGCCGCCGCCGCCGCCGCCGTCGTCGTCCCACCCGGGCAGTGACGGTGTTTGCCGTGTGGGAGCGGGGCACCGCTCCGGAAAACCTGGCCCTGCTGCTGACCTCGCGCGCCCTCTTCACGCTCGTCGCCTGCTTCTACCACCGCAGCGTCGGGCGGCGCACCAAGAAGCAGCACTAGGGGCGGGGCGGCTCCTCGGGGCGAGCGCGTGCACGGACCCGCGACGGCGACGCACGCGTATGACGGCGTACACGCGCACGCACGAACACACGGACCCCTCACGCAGCCAGCAGCAGCAGCATCACGCGAGCTTCACGCCCCCCCCCAGCCCCCCCCAGCCCCCCCCCCCCCCCCCGAGTGGGGAAGTCCACGTCGAGCGACGCAGCTCGTGCGTCGGATAGGGCCAGCAGAGGAGGACGCGCACACGGACACGCACTGCTAGGGAAATGCACGCACCACACACACACACGCACCACACACACACACGCACCACACACACACACACACGCACCACACACACACACGCACCACACACACACACACACGCACCACACACACACACACACCCACCACACACACACACACACGCACCACACACACACACGCACCACACACACACACGCACCACACACACACACACACGCACCACACACACACACGCACCACACACACACACGCACCACACACACACACACACGCACCACACACACACACGCACCACACACACACACACACGCACCACACACACACGCACCACACACACACACTCGCACCACACACACACGCACGCACCACACACACACTCGCACGCACCACACACACGCACCACACACACACACACGCACCACACACACACACACGCACCACACACACACACACACGCACCACACACACACACACGCACCACACACACACACACGCACACCACACACACGCACCACACACACACGCACCACACACACACTCGCACGCTAGGACGCGCACACAGACGTGAATCCGTAAGACTGTGCGCACGCACGCACACGTGCGTGCGTGCATCGATAGGATCGACCGCAGGTCGCAAGCTCGTGCACACAAACCACAAAAACGACCGCAATCCTGCCCCACGATTTTATATTACTTTTCTTTTTTTACGAAAGTCCGTTTTGAGTTTTGAAGTCACCGTTGTGCTTTGGTCTGCTGTAGCCGCCACTCCAGTCTGGTTTCACGTGGGAGCACACACGCAGGCACGCACGCACGTGTTTGGGGGTTCCATGCACACGTTAGGTCCAGCGCACGTTGGATAAAATTCGCAACAACGTAAAAAAAAGGTTACGTTCCGTTCTTCGCGACGTCGTTAATACGCTGAAATTTGTTGTACAATCGACTGCACTAACCAGTTTTAACCTGCCTCTGTTTTTTTTTTTTGAGACTCAACACAAATGAGATAGAGGCTACGTTCTTCCTGGCCATGATATCATGACCTTTACATTAAAACTAACTTAGCTATCACAAAACTATTCCTCTGCACGAAAACAGAAACGACTCGTTTTGGTTGACCGGTAATTACACAAAGTAATGGTGTATTCCGTTATTTATTTGCCAACCTGAAAACACAAAGATATATTGCGATTCAGACGGCTCATATCTTTGGGTGGATTTTTTGCAGATTTCTTAATAATAATAATAATGCCGGTTTCACACGTAGGCTTTCGCGACCAATAATATACATAACATAAATGTCATTTTAGGTTCGATCGCGTAAATATAAATGTGCCGTTAAATCCGCCCACTGAATTACGAGGACTTTCTTTCACAATACTGGCGATCGCCTGATGGAGCTGGATGTTGTAATCACCAGCGAAACACCGTACTCGAATTGTTATTGTTGCGGGTTTACCCTCCAGCACACCGGTGTGCTGAACTAGTAACGTTTTGGCACCTTTTGTTTACGTGACAAACCTTACGAATTGGCTGTGTGTCGGAGCAGTGGCGGGTTTAACGACACATTTCAACTGACGGGATCTAACCCAACAATAAAACCTTCGTTATTAATAATAATGCCGGCCATAAAGTGGGGGACTTCTGCCAGGTCTGTTGCTTCCTTCCAAGCACATCGCGCGTCTAGGGGCCAAACTTTAGCCGATCCAACTGGAGGTACCCGCCCGGGTGTCTGTAAACCAAACCTAGGGACCACGTTCATGCCTCCAGTTAAATGTTGTTCAACCTAGTGAGAACCCCCCCGAAGAATCGGTAAACTTTACTTCGACTGGAGGAATCCGACGAGCTATGAAGAGCTTTTTTTTTTTCGCAGACGTCCAGGATAGGGAGCCTCATTTCACGAGACTAAAACCCCGGGTCACGGAAATGCCAAAAGCTACGAAAAAAAGTCAAAGTGCCATTACATGAAACGGAAAAGATAAATCGGCGCAAGAACAATTTTCGGGGGACCGTGGCCACTTGTCAGCGTCGTTTGACGCCGGCACGTCCCTGTGCCGTGAGCCAATCACAGCGCAGCGACGCATCCAGAGAGGTTCCCACGGTCCCAGCAGGGCCCAGTGTCACTTGGCACGAATATTATCAGAACGGTTTTAAAATGTGAAGTGGGAGCGAATTCTCGGGGGGGGGGGGGGGGGGTGTGGGGTGGGGGGGGAGGGGGGCACTTGGCCTGCTCTTCCACGCGGAACCAGACGTGTTGGAGGATAAAGAGCGGGCGGGCGTGCCTGGCGATCGACTGACTGCGTTGTGTGTGTACCCATTTACTCTAATGGGGTGCGATAGTGTAGCGGTTAGCGCGCTGCGCTATGAACCTGGCGACCCGGGTTCGATTCCCGCTCACGGCCAACACCAGTGACGATTATCTGAACCGGTCCCGGGCCTCCCCTAGGTCGACTCAGCCTCAAATGAGTACCTGGTGCGGTGTATAAACATTGCCACTAGGGAGACAAAGGCGGTCGGGCGTGGTGCTGGCCACCCACCCCCTCGTGTACCGTTCCGGCCTTCATAGGTGCTCGCTAACAGCACTTGCCCCTACAGTCTGTTAAGGCTATATGGGGGATCTTTGTCTTTGTCTGTTGGGTGGACGCAGGCGAAACGGTGGGGGTGGGGGGGGGATATCGTAAACTTGCACCAGACCGGCGACTTCTGGGAGTCCACTGCACCCCGGAAGCTTCCTGATTAGTCGCAGTAGTAATAATAATAATAATAATGTATGTACGTATGTAGAACTTCTTTCGCACCGTACGTAGCCAACCGTGCTAATCGGAGGTGCGGCGGAAGGACAACGAACTAAGCGCAAAAAGCCCTTCTAAAGAAATAGATTTTTAATCTAGATGATGATTTAAAAGTGCAGAGCTCCCAGTGGCTTCCTAATATTGGAAGAGAAGAGCGTTCCAGACGGCCGCAGAAGCGCCATTTGAAAGCGCTCGATGCAAGGTGACCGTCTTTGCTCGATCCGTTAGCCCAAAGCCGCTGCTGCGGGGATGACCCGGAGTTCGCGTTTGTCCAGGAAAACCTTGCCGAGTCTCAAGGAGAGTCCAACATTGGGATGTTTGGCCAATTCCTTTTTATGAAATGTTTTGCATATTATCCTACGGATCCTAATGGTGCCTTAGTTTGGCTCTATGAGACTCAACAAGGAAAAGGCATTATTACTATTACTAATGTGACCATCGTGAATTTCGTCTCCACACCCTTAACAACTTCTCTGCTTCTCTATTTCTTGGTAACAGTTGTCTCTGTATTCTCTCAGCCTCTGTTCCGGTCTGCTGTCACTCTGATTCCGGAGCTACTGCTCTCTCTCTCTCTCCCCTTGCTCTCTCTCTGATCTCACTGTTTTCAGTGTGCACGCTTACCCGCTGGGTCTCCCTCTGTGCTCCGTCCTCTCTTGCGATTGATTTTATTTTGCTTACGCCGGCAACAAACGTTCAGCGCCTTCTCTGCTCTCCTCTTGCCTACTATAGTCTAACTTGGCCTCTCTTCTTCCGAATAGTGAGCTATGCCCCACTAATTAAGCGGGAATTCAGTCCTCCACCCCTGGATCTGTCAGCTTTTGGCTGGCAGATTTTCAGGTTGTGAATCACAACGTTCCATCGCCCTGCATAGGGAGGTGCCAATTATTTAGCATCGCGATGCTTTTTGCATTCCAAAAAAAAAACCCACAGATTTATGAGTGTCAACTTGGGAACACGAAATGGGCGTATTGAAGACGCGTTCTCATGCTTTGCTTTCGTCTGGCAGATCACAAATCTTGCCTCCACTGGTGGCTTTGTCCAGTTGTGTGAATGTGGCTTAATTATAGGACCCCACCGTGCGATTTGGGGCTTAAATCGACCTCGTGGGAATCTAGTCCCAATGCCAATCCTGCTTTTTGTTGTTATATTGTGCCCAAACAAAGCACTCTGCCATGTTTCAATCGCCTTCTGCCAAAACTTATGAATCGCATGATTGTTTACATGCAATAACGTGTGCGCTCGAGAAGAGCGACCAATTTTGCCTGCAGGAGACACCGACAACATTTCCACCAGCGCCGAGACACCACGAGATGTTTGTGAATTTTTTTTCTCACCGCCAGAGCTGTCGGCCGTGCGTGCTGAACGGCAACGTTGATTTCTTTGAGGACTGCCCGTGAAGGTTATCAAGGAACAAAAATCCCAGAACAGCTGACTTTCGCCCAAAAACAAATTCGCGCGAGATGCAAGTGCAGGACACCGTTAACACGCTCAACAATTGCCTTCGTGCAAGTCCACGCATAGAGCTCTTGCACCACGAGCAACAATTACAGGAAAAAAAACTCAGCAATAATAACACGCGCATGTGCATCCGCCATTCACCACCGAACAGCGGTGAAGATATCACCGTGAACCTGCAGTGCAAGAAAAAAAAACTAACTAACTTTCAAATTCCACGTAATAATTATCGTTGCACGTTTCCCAAACGAAGCTGGCTGGCTTCCCGCGGCAATCTATGGGCATTGATTCACATCTCCCCCCCCCCCCAACTTGCTCTTGGCTTCCAGAACCCCACCTTTGTCAGTGAAACAAGATAGCAACAATTCAATTGTAATCTCTTTATTTTGTATAAGTGCATTATTATTTCCACCGAATTGCATCCTCTATATATAAAAAATTGGATATTAAAAATTCAGCTTACACGATGCGAGTAAAATGATCCATTTCCGTATTTTGGCGGCGACCCCTTATCTCATTTGTTCCATTAAATCGTCCGCATTCATGACATACTTTAGATATTTATTCCACAAACACCACTTACAGCATGTATCCTAGTTAAGTACAGCTTTAGTTGTATCTACTATCCTTGTATATATCTCTCATATTCTAATTATGAATGTTCCTTGTCAAAAACTCATCCAAAATATTGTCAATTTTTGTCTTCGCCATCAGTCGGTGGTCAGTATAGTCACTTCCTAACAGGCTAACGGGACCTAACGGTAAACATATTCGAGTTATTGATTTTGAAATGCAGGCAAATTATTACTGGTTTCCTGTCCAGGATCGTGCCCTGTCCAAACTTGACGTGAGCAGTCCGGGAGACCTGTCGCCGGGCCTTCAGGTGGCAGGAATTGAATTGTCCCCGAGATCTGCGGCCGTCGTTTGTTGTTGAACTTCATTTCAGTTTCACTCCACAGTTTTCACAATGCCCGTGTGTACGCACGTTACGTGTGTGTACGTACGTGCGAACGTACGTACGTGTGTACGTACGTACGTGCGAACGTGTGTACGTGTGTACGTACGTGCGAACGTGTGTACGTGTGTACGTACGTACGTGCGAACGTGTGTACGTGTGTACGTACGTACGCTGAACTTCTTTCGCGCCGTACGTAGCCAACCGTGCTCGTCGGAGGTGCGAAAGAGACCGAGGCTGACTTGAGAAAGATGTCCGGGTTCGGTCTGCGGTGGAATAGGCGGCGACCCGACTCCCATCTACCACCACCCCCCCTCCCCCCCCCCCTCAAATTACGTGGTGCCCCCCTTTCGGTGCCCTCTTTACTGCGCCCTTCAATCGCCGCTGCAAAGCGACGAACTCAGTTATTTTTTCCCCTGGATTTAAATGGCATCGTAGGGATTGTTTGGAACAGTGAGGCCCCATCGCAGAGCGAGATTACATGGGGCCCAATCACAGCGTGTGCTCGGTGCAATCATGGCAAGAGAGAGGGAGAGCTGGGAAGGAGGATGGTAGAGACGCGGTGCACCGCCTGACCAGCAGAGTGCTCAGGCTCACGAGTCCCAAGTTGTCATGGCTACCATTCATTCGCCAAGCCGGAGTTAAATTGGTCAATCGCCTGCCACGTACACCGGTGGCCGTCACGCGTTTTCAAAGTCAAAGAATCAAATTTGTAGCCGAAATCAATATTTCTCGCGGCATTGGAAGAGCGGCGTACGAGGAGGGAGGTGGGCGAGATCTTTTGGATAGGAATCGCAGGCATTGGCACGTCCATGTACCGAGTTCAGTTCACTTCACGGTGAGGCCAGTCATTGCTTCCTCTGTTGGGCTACGGGATGTGTCGTTGTCCTTGTTCTTGTCATAGCGCCGGCCGCTATGACAATGTTTTTGTCTCTATGTTGAACTTGTTTCGTAACCGTCAGTGAGCACCGCACGTCATTCAGTTAACCCCTTTCCCGTTCCGTGATGCGTCTGCAAGTTTTCAGGGTGGTGGTGGCGGGGGGTGGGGGGGGTGGTTCCGTTCACCGCCGAATCACGGAAGGCGAAAACGGCTCGGCGTTAATTTTATTTAGAGAGACGCAGCAGCGCCGCTTGTTTTTAAAAAAGACTTTGTTACTCACCGCAACACGACTGCCACTCCACAACAGCTGGTGCACAAACTGTGCCACACGCCCACCGGCGTGGCCTTTTAGACGAAACACTGATTGATGACGTATATGTACTTCATCGAAATGGATAAAGGGTTAACAATAACAACAATAACAACAACAACCCGGGACCGCTCCTTCTGCCAACACTTTGGCATTCATTGAGTTAGTGTAGTGAAGGCACCTATAAAATAAAAAAGTGGTATAGTATTATAATGACGAATGGCAACATTAATGTGGGTTTTTTTTTGGCTTTGTTATTCTTTTAATTAGAAACAAGACTTGTGCGGTAATTATTGTCATTATTGCATTGTCCGAGTGGGTGTTGTTTTTGGCCCTGGGGAAGCGGGGGGGGGGGGGCGTCATGGTGGCCCGGGTAGTTGGCGCTCTGGAGAGCGGCAGAACGTCGATCGATGATCGACGTTCGCTCGCCGGGGCGATCATGGTAACGATGGCATCGGCCGTGATTTCTCACCTGTCGGTATTGGGCCGCGGGAAGGCTGCCTGCCATCTTAAACTCCCTGCATTATCTGTGTTATTATTATTATTATTCTGGTTCTGTAATCCCATTATAATTTCTTACATAATATATTTGAGTCTCTCCAGCAGTCGAATGCATCCGAGATCAGATGCGTTCTGGATGATTAAGCCACGTCATTTAAGCAAGATGACAGAACCCCAGGCAGGTATTTATCCACGTGCAGTGGTGGTGGATTAATCACACTACTATTAAAACATAATCAATGTCTCGAGTTTCCTGGCTGGCTGCTGGCTGGGCATCTTTACCACCCTGCTCCACTTCGGAATTTCCTTCCAGCATCTCTTTTTCCCAAGGTCTTGAAAAAACTTTGTTCAATGCAGGGGTGGGTCAGAACGTTACAACAACAGTACAAAAAACACGATAGGAGTGCAAAGTATAGGAAAGGTAAGCAAATCACAAAAACATGTAAAATAGATAAAGTATTTAAGTTCAAATTGTCAGTAAGTACACCAATTCCCAAGCTTGGGCAGCAGAAGCAAAAACAATCCCAGACCACCTCAAGATAACACAAAGCAGTCCCTCGATAAAATGGCACATTAACGTTGAACTATTAGATCTGGTAACCCCATTATCAATTTGCTCCTGCTGCTGCTGCTTCTGCTTCTGCCAGAGCGATAATCCTTTCAGTCTAACCGTGATTTCACTACACGAGGCCGTCAGCCCAAAATGCCAATGGCGCCAAGGCCTCAAACGAAGCCTAGTAATGTGAAAAGGCACCATTGTGTGTGTGTGTGTGTGCGCGCGCGCGCATGGAACGCTATCAGCGAAATGTGATTCAGAGTCTTTATTATCTTCATCTTTCATTTCGACGGGAGGAATCCGACGAGCCTCTGCCAGAGCAACGATCCTTTTGGTGTAACCGCGGTCCAATGCGTTGCGGGCCGTCGGCCCAAATGCCAATGTCGTCAAGGCCTCAAAAGAAGCCTAGTAATGTGAAAAAAATGCTTTTTGTGTGTGTGTGTGCGTGTTGCGGAGAGATGAGAGCGTTTCCCTCTCCAAGTGGCATAAGCCGTGCTTGGGCCCAGGTGGGGTTAGGGGTTTACTTTGTTCGGTTGTTGGGCAATGCCACCCCGCTGTCAGGTAACACCTGCCTCCTCCTCCTCGCCTACCTCACCTGAGTTCACATCTCGAGTGAAAATATTTTTTAAGTAAACAGGTTGTGCGCGTGCGTGCGTGTGTACGTGTGTACGTTTTTGCGTAAGTCATTTGTACTCGTACTAAACTACCTCTGTATTGGGTTTGTAAAAGAAAATATTTTTGTGAATATTTATCCGGCGAACTGTAAAGGAAGCTTCGACGATTTGCGCGAGGGGGGGCTGCTTTTTGACCTCTTAGCAAAGGCGACGTTCATGCTCTTTCAACCACAAACTCGGTGGCTCGCACAGCCAGTGGCAATACAGCCCCAAATCCATCCGCAGGCGCGAGGTTCCAAAATGTGCTCGACGCGTTCAGATGTTGATTCATTGCGAGTTGTGCCACCGATTTGCCAGGGGGAGGAATCAGTGGAGCCAGCGTATCTGCCCTCCAGACGGCAGCCGATCACAAGTTTAGGGTTGTTGGGGGTGTCCAGAAATTCCTCCGCGGTGCAACGGACACAGCGGTGTGATCTCCGCCCCACCGACCGGCCCAAGCAAGCGGACCTGAGCCATTTGACACGATATAGGACCACCAGAACTTTGGGAATTGTTGGTAGCACCGGTTCTGGATATTTGTGGTGATCCCACGCCTCCAGGAAGAAGAAATAAACAGTGCACGTTTACAAATGCGACAGTGGTTTTGAGGTTTCTATACCTGTCAAACCATACGGTTTACCCCTATTCTTCGATAGGGAAATTGAGTTTTTAAGTCCATACGGCGTACAGCCGTTTCAAAACGGGCAACATTTTTTTGTCAATTTGTTTGTATTTTTCCCTTGTGAACGTGACTTTGTAGGATGAACGTTGAGATTAATAAGGGCACGGTGTGACCAATAAGGTCTGAATTGGACTGTAATAAGGTAGGGCACTGATAAGGGGTTGACAGGTGTGGGTTTCAATTGGCATGAATGATGCTATATTTAAAATTAGAAATGAATCGTAATAAATGTTTTTTTTTGCCTCCCCCTGTGGAGCTGTTATTTAATGTGCTGGGCCAATCTCCTGCGCTCTGTGTGGCTTTTTAAACGTTGCCAAAAAAAAACACTTCTGCACATTGTGCATGAGAGGTCTGGGGTGCCGCAGGTACCCTGCTATCATGCACGCCCAACAATAACAATAGCCACCAATCCACCACTAAGTCGGGGTGACATCACCACGGCGTTTGTGCCAGGCTAGGTGCACCTCGAGGCCACGCGAAGTGCCGAAGGCTCGCTGCGGGCAGGAGGTCGCGGGACAGACCCGGGTGTTGCGGGTTGACCGACTTGAGATGATGACTGGCAGATACCCACCAGCTGTTGCTGCCCACTGTGCTGTCTTGCCGCGGTTTTGCTGTTGTTGTTGTTGTTGCGAGCATCGCACCTGCACCCTCCAACAGTTGTTGTCGTCGTCGTTGGAGGGTGACTGCCTCCGGGGAGCCGTCGCTCACGAGCCGGTCACCACACACCATGTATGGCAACCGTATACACAGAGAAAGATGTGCGCGCGCACACACGTGGTGTGTACGTATCACAGTTAAGAGGTAAACACAGCCAAATGCCACCACTCCTCAACATTCCCTCGTTTCTTCTGCCGGATTGTGCCGCTCTCGCGCAATTTGGCCCGACACGGGATTGTGTTTGCAAGTTAACATCTCGCCACGGTGGCTAGGAGATGTTAACTAGCTCGCCCGGTATACAGGAGGTCGTGGGTTCGATCCCGACCCTGACGCCTGTACAATTGAGTTTGGAATTCTTCTCCGGCCCCTCCGGTTTTTTTCCCCACAACATTTAGAGTCAACATCGCGCGCTTCGAGTATTCGGATATTATAATACTCTACTACAGCCACTTCGTTGAGCTATCATTTGTGGCCAGGTCCCTTCTGAAAAAGAGCTACACAGCTTCGTGGGCCTTGCCTGGTAACACAAACAGTTTTTGTTTTAAGTGAAGCACTCTGACCACACTGCAAAATACAATAACCAATTGGGCCTTCCATGTCCGGCCAGGAAAGCCTGTCCCGACGAGTCTCGACACTCGCATGTCACGGGGGTCACGCTTGGTACGTTTGTAAATGTTCGGCTGTGAGAGACACCGCGAGTTTCTGGAGAAACCCCCACGCAAAACAGGGGAATTATTACTCTTTGGTTCTATTGGGTAAAGTCACGTAGGTGAAAATAAAATAACAAAAAATCACGACGTTTCGGCCACAACACAAGCGGCCTTCATCAGGTGAAGGGACGAGACTGTCTGGAGGACAGCGCTGGAGTGGGGAATTATTGTACCAGGAGAGTGGACAGCTTAGGGCTTGGAACCCAGGACGCTTGCGGTGTTGGCTCGGTGCACTCCAACACGATCATCATCATTGTGAGCCCCGTGTCGCGATGGTGGTAGTGGTGGGTGATGGTGGTGGTAGTCATGAACCATCATCGGTGGACGGTCAGAAATGTCGCTGGCCCTGCCATTCCCTTCTATCACGCGTGTCTTTCTGGCTGTAGCAGATGCTCGCGAAAAAAAGCCACTTTGTGAGAATTTGTGTGTGCCTGTGTGTACGAGTGTGTTTTATGTATGCGTTGTATGTAATATGGATTGTGTAGATGTGTGTGTGTGTGGTGCAGCGTGCATGGTGCTGGCCACCCACCCTCTCGTGTGCCGTGCCGGCCTTCGTAGGTGCTGCTCGCTAACAGCACTTGCCCCAGCAGTCTGTTACAGGCTATTACGAGAGATTTTTGTCTTTTGTAGTGTGCGTGGGGAGCGGTGGTGCAGCGGTTGGCGCATTGCCCTACAAACCCGGCGACCCAAGTTTGAGTCTTGCTCACGGCCAACACCAGTGATGAATATCTGAACCGGTCCTGGGCCTCCTCTAGGTCTACTCAGCCTCAAATGAGTACCCGGTGCGGTGTGTAAACATCGCCACTAGGGAGACAAAGGCGGCCGGCCGTGGTGCTGGCCACCCACCCCCTTCGTGTGCCGTGCCGGCCTTTATAGGTGCTCGCTAACAGCACTTGCCCCTACAGTCTGTTAGGGCTATACGGGGGTTACTTGTGTTTGGGTTGGAGTGTGCATGTATGCTATGAGTGCATATATACAAGTGTGTGCGTGTGTCGACTGTAAAGACAAAGATCCCCCGTCTAGCCTTAACAGACTGTTGGGGCAAGTGCTGTTAGCGGGTAGCGCCTTTGAAGGCCGGCACGGTGCACGAGGGGGTGGGTGGCCTACAGCACCACTCTGCACTTTGCAGGAAACGCGCAGAACTATCCCGCCAAAAATATAAAACTAAAACAATTGTTGGGATGTTCTCACCACGCTGCCACCCGCACAGAGGAGAGACGAATTCCGGCAGGTTGTGTAGCTGCCGTCAAGGTGGAGTTCCCGGCACCTTCCTTGCGCCACGAGCGCGCCACAGTACGAGAGGCCACGTTCTGAAATACTCCATCCCAGATTCACCCCACCCCCACCCCCCACCCACCTCAACCCCCCCATCCCGCCCTAGCACCACCTGCACTCGGACCGAATCGGCCAGGAGGATGAGGCCACAAGGCTTGTACGCGGGTCTTCGGTTGGAGGGAAATAAATGTGGCCAGCAATCTGGACGTTGGTCCAGATTGTGTGTTTAAAATCGGCTGACTAACTGCTCAAAACGTGGTGGGATAGACGGCCATAACCCCCACCCCCCCATCCACCCCCCCCCCCCGAGTCTCCACCAACCCCTCTTGTTTGTTGCATTCTAGATGCAGGGGAGTGGGTTGGCGCAGTCGATTTTATATCCGCTAGACGGCTAGAGAGTGTAAAGGACAACCTTGTTATTTTAGTCGGTGGACGCTAACGCGGTTCCTCATTGGAACTGGCGCGATAACAATTCATTTTTATCACGTAGGCTTTCGCGACCAATATCCATAATACGAGGTTTTTTGGGGTGTAAATGTTGTGGGGTTTACTCTCCAACGCACCGGTGTGCTGTGCTAATAACGAATCCGGCACGTTCTGGTTCACGTCACAAACCTTACTGATTGGGTTGTGTCAGGTGGTGGCGGGTTTAACGACACATTCATGTTCACGCGATCTTAACCCAAAACCCTCTTGTGTGGAGTTCGTTTTATATCGCACACACGGCGAGCTAGTGGCAAACCACACAACGGGGAAACCTGCGCGAGTTAGCCACACGCTCTGCAACAATTACGGCTTACGACGTTCACGTTGCGAAATAAGCCACGGGTCATTCTTTTGTGTGAAAGATAAACGTGGTCCCGCTCACGCTACGCGAACAATAAACACGCCCTCTCAGAAGTCGCACTTACATTTCCGTGTCTGTTTCCCGCCACGTGGGAATAGACACACACATATCTGAGTGCCCAGCTCAAGATCTTCATCGGGAAAGATGTTGTCTGAACTCTCCATCCCTTCTTCTTTGGTTCTTTCGGTGAAGTCACGTAGAATGAGAATAAAATAAGAAATTGATAAAATAAAATAAGGCAATAATATTTTATTTTATAAAAAATTTTATTTTATTCTCATTCTACGTGACTTTACCGAAAGAACCAAAGAAGATGAATCCTTGCAGTCACGAAAGCTTTAAATCGAAATCTCCATCCCTTCTTTAGGGACGTGGCTATTGTGGACACGCCAGGAGGAGGAGGTGGAGGAAGGGCAATTGAGTCAAACGTGACGACGGAACCGGTCGCTGGCTCTTGGCACAGTAATAACAATAAGACAGGCGCGCCTCGATTTACGGACGTTCCCGTTAACGCAAGTTGACAAATTACGGACACTTTTTCGGTGAACGAAATCGAACGAAATTTCACTCCACCCCCCACCCCCGCCCTCCCTGTGCTCTATCACTTTTCAGCTCCTTTCCCTCCCTGGCTGCTCTTCATTGGAATAAACTCCCACCCCACATCAAACAGGGAACTTCGCTCTCCTACTTGCTGTCCGCATCCTTAAAACCTTAACCATCATCCACCTTCCCCTTCATAACCTTACCAGCCCTTCCCTCTCCCTACCATCACCGTCCCTTGGCATCACTTCACCCTCCCCGACACTCAAGGCCCATCATCCCTTTTCCCTATCAACCAATGCACAATTTATAATTCTTGTAAAGCGCTTTCACAAAAGCGCTTTATATATATTTGAAAACTAAATCCAAGACAAGATAAGATCCGCGTCGCGGTGTTGTCCATGCAGAGGCAGCAGAGTCAAAGCCTCTCCACGTCACCTCGCCAGCCATTCCAACATTCAGCAGCAGCAGCAGAAGGATCTTTGGTGCCGTTGTTTGGAAAAGGTCAATGCGTCTGTTTGTTTTAAATCAATTAGTATTCGATCGTTTGAATATTCATGTTTTCTATTTTAAAATTCGTTTCGGTGTCGCGCTTAAGCGATCTAGGTGTGTGTATATTTTTGGGTGTAGAGTTGCAACGACTCGTCCGAAAGAACATATCCCTTATTTATTTGCATTAACTCAATGGGAAAGGGCATTCCCATTTACGACATTTTCGTTTTACGCCCGTTTATTGAAGAACGCGTCCCCCCTTTCGTCAATCGAGGGATACTTGTAATTCAACATTTATAAAGCGCCTTGAATCAGGGATCTCAAAGCAGAGGGTACGCGACAGGGCAGCAACAGGCCACTCGACACGGTAAAATATTTGCTGAAAGCCGTTTACTGAATTCGCTAAAAGTTGATCAATTCGGAAGTGTAGAACATTTTTGTTTTTAAGACGAGCGAACCAAGAAGATCTGAGTTGACAATTCACTGCGGCTAGAATCCCGTTCTTAAAACGTACAACAATATGAAGCCGTTTCTACGCCCGTTTAATCGCATTTTAATACGTTTCGCGAACAGTAGTTTAAGCCTGCTTATGCGTCATATATAAATTGGAACGGGGCTTTCATTTCTCCCCCCCCCCCCTTAAAAAATACGTAACAGAATGGGAATTGCATATAACAGTGTAAGATACTGCTGTTATTTATACTGTCACCGTTGCTTGCGTCAAAGGCCATGGCAGCAGCACGTTTACAATGTTTACTTCACTGGCAATTTTTTTATAATTTGCTTAACGGGTTATTAGAGGCGGAAGTACGACAGATAAAAAAGCCCTTTCTTGTATCATACTGTACATTGTTTTTCTTTCAGACCTTGCTTAGGTTACAGTACAAAACTACAATAAACGTATGTTAATCCAAGCCAGCCTTACCACACACGTGACCAACCAATGTGTATTTTCTTTTTTTACTGACGTGTAATCAAGATGCGTATCCACAATTATTGCTTTCGTTGTCCAATATTTATTCCCTATATTGTAGGCGCCCTGACGGCCCCCCCCCCCCGCCCCTCTCACCAACTTTCCGCAGCTCGCGTGAGACTCAGCGGGCTTTGTGACCCCCCCCCCAGTGTCGTGAGTGACCTCCCCTCTCCTTTTTATTTTACCGCGTGAAGAAATTTGGCGGAAGACGTTGTTGGTGTTGTCTCGCGACGCAACAAAAAAAAAATCGGCTCCCGTTCTCACAGCGCTCAAGCTGTTGTGGGCTAAGGCCGTTCCGTGCGACAGGATCGACGCACGATTTGACCTCCACAAATCATACGCCCCTCGATGTGCGAGCGAATTGTGGCGTAGTGGCCTGACCTTGCGGCAGTGCGAGCAGGAGACCTAACGAAGGCAAAAACAAAAACTGGCGCAACTTTTAAGCATCTTGCGTTTTACCACAGCGTGTGGCCATGCAACACACACTATTGGACCGTATCGCAAACCCACCGTGGTCTGCGCTGGAGGAGGAGGAGGAGTAGGCGCGATAGCAAACGGGGCCAGCAGCAGCAGCAGAAGCAGACTTCGACAGTGGGCATTCAGCTTCGGAACCACATTGCCGCCGCACGCAGGAATACAACAGAACTATTCCAACGTTTGAAACAACAAAAAAGAAGCCACACCTTAGTTGTTGTTTTTTTTTTGCAAACGGTGGTGGTGGGTTTCAGATGTTGTGATATTTGGTTTTAGGTCATCCTGTTGCTGCTTCGTGGGACCATAGGAAATTAAGTTAAAGTAAAGTGCATTTCCATCTCGCGTTTAAACAAAAAAAAAAGCAAATCTCGCCGACGTGAGATTTCTCACGAGCAACAGATCCAATGTCTCTCGTTTTCAATTTGCATCTAATGGAACAAATGCCGTTGACACTTCTGCTATCTGCGGTTTTGGATGAAAGGATGGGACTGCTGTTGCAGATAATTAGCTTGAGCAGCAGATATCCCCCCCCCCTACCCAAACAACAACAACATTTTAAATGCATTAACACCAGTGGGGGGTGGGTGTGGGATGGTGGGTGTACGTGGGAGATAGATGGTAAGATGGGCCGTCCTGCACACACCACGACACACGGTACGCATGTATTTTGCACTCCTTTCTCACCGTACGTAGCCAACGGTTGCTAATCGGAGGTGAGGGGTGGTGGTGGGGGGGGTGGAAGTACAACAAACTGAACGCAAAACGGCAGTTCTAAGGAAATGAGTTTTCCATTTAGATTGGAAAGTGCATAGCTCCAGTGGCTTCCTCGCATGCGAAGGATGAGCGACGTTGCGAGCGGTCACAGAAGGCGCATCTGAAAGTGCGCGATGCGGTGACCGTATTGTTATTGTTGTTGTTGCGATGGTGCCTATGTGGCCTACACCCCCTGGTGTCGCATTTTGAGCACAGGTGGCAGAACAAAGGAGATTAGCCCGCGTGCCTGCGCTGCGGGGCGCGCGTGTGTGTGTGTGTTTGAGAGAGAGGGCCAGAGGCGAGAGACGGCGCAGCGGTGTTGCAGAAAAACTTGCCGTCTTGCCACGCTGCCGCATTGCGTCCGCGAGTCTGCGAACTGCTGTTGGTTGCCTGTAGCGCACACGCTGACTGCTTGGCTGTACTGGCTGCTGTGCAGGTTGAATCAGAGGGGGCTTTTGTCGACGACAACAACAACAACAAAAAAATCTTCTTCCGCACGTTCATTTGCGTTCAGCGGACGTGCCCAGTATTTTTTTTGTTTGTTTGAAGGCTGTGCCCTAGGCCTCAGAACAATCGTGGGGGTTAGGTTAGGGTGGGTTTCATCTGCCCAGGGAATAGTACAGGCCCGGTAACCTATCATGAGGGTACTCTTTGTTTCATTAATGGGTCCAATATTTAAGCAGGTTACCTTCACCCAAGGAAGAGGCTGTTATGACAGTGTGTTTCTCGATCGATGGTTTTGTGCGAATATAGAACGCTAAATGTCATACGTCTGTCCTCCAGAAATAAACTTGCGGGCAAATATTCATTCTGACAATTATTGACCCAGGAGAACCCCAGTGAAGCGCAGGAGCGGCTTGCCAAGTCTGCGACGTTCAATCCCAACTTAGTAATCTGCGTTTTCATTTTTCATATTTGGGGATGTTTTGACCAATGCCAGTTTGCAATGTATGGGGGAGGGGAGGTTAGCGATGGGAGCAGAGCCCGGAGAACCCAAGTGAGACCTCGTGCATAACAGGGGAGAGAATATCCATGCCGGGAATAAAACCCAGGGCCCTTTTTTTTTTGCTGCGGGCCACGAAGCATCACCTCCGCATCCACCCAGCCTCCCTGCCGTGGACACCGGCACGCACGGTACATCGTGATTGCGACGGTGTAACGTTACGGTGTCACGAACGCGCCCTCTCTCTCTCTTTACAGCAGATGGCAACGTGTTTTTTTATTTGGTATCGCTTGACAATAAATCAGTGGAGGGCATTGGCAGAAATCAAACCCCAACCGTCGCCCGCTAAGTGGCTCGGTGATTTTTCAAGACGGTGACAATCACCGAGCCACCGCGAACCGGTTTATTCCACTCGACGTTTGCGTTCCATTTAAAAAAAATCCCAATGTCACTTGAGGCTCAAACTCTGTCCACCTTATTTTTTTATTTACATTTTAGCACGTGCATTTGTAGACTTTACTTATTTCGAGTGTCGGGTATAGGGAGGGGAAAGATTCGCGCCTGTTTTTGGGACGTGCCGCGAATCGTCATTGTACCGTAACATACCTGTCAACCCCTTATCAGTGCCCTACCTTATTACAGACCAATTAAGACCTTATTGGCCACCCCCGTGCCCTTATACATCTCAACGTTCATCCTACAAAGTCCCATCACAAGGGAGAAACACAAAGACATTTTTGTGCCCGTATTGAAACGGCTGTACGCCGTATGGACCTGACAACTAAATTCCCCTGTACAAGAATACGGGGTAAACCATATGGGTTGACAGGAATGGCCGTTACAACGACGAAGAGAGAGAGAGAGAGACACACACACAATATTGTGCTCCATTCATGTGCGTGCAGTATAATTGACAGCAGCTCCCGGGCGCATTTGTAACGCTTTAAGGGACTCCTCTTCATCCCCGGTGGGACGTAAGGCTACAAGGTTCGCATTTATAGCTTTGTCCAAAAAAAACATTTTCACCAGAGAGAATTACGAACCGGTCAAAAAAGGGCTTTGAGAGCTGGACGCGACAAATCCTTGAACCGTCACATCTCGCCAGATGTTCGATTTAACGAACAAACCCAATTATCATTATTCACTGTGTCGTGTTGTTGTTGTTGTCGTTTTGGGTCCCTTAAATCAAGCGAGAGTCTGCTGATAGTTCGGGCGTTCCTGTGGGGTTTTTTTTTTGCAAATGAAGAAACGACGATGGAACATGATGGAACATGGTGGAACATGGCTAACTTGCGACAGTCATCGTCACGCAGTTTTGCCATCAGGTTGCATTTCAAGTTGAGGAAAATGTTGGCGATCGATTTGAGCACAAAAAAAAACAGGCTGTCGCCACTCATAGCACGCGGCGGTGAAGGTACATTTGTTTGACAAGCTAAGTTAGTAAGTAAAGACGTCTGTCATTGCGCGCCCGTATGAGTAGCAGTCCATCGCGAGTGTGGCATCAACGGTACGTCCGAAGTAGGCTCCCTGAAACGACGACGACGCCGCTTTTGGAGTCTGTTGCAGAACGGGCTCAGGCTCGGGGGTGGATCCCGAACACGAGCTGAAGAAGACATCTCACGTGCTTCTAATCGTACAGACTCGCTGTAGGCACCGTCAAACAACGGCGACAACGACATTAGCGGTTTCTCAAAACGATGTGACTGCCCTTCGTGTGACCTCTTCGCCTGCTTGACAACGAAAAGAATGGGGGTCTCTTTCAAAGATGTTTGATGACAAATTGGTGAAATTTCACTGTGCGAGTTGTGTGTTTACCCAAGAAAAAAAAAACTACTTAAAAAAATCGCCAGTCCTGTTCTTGTTTATTGGAAAGTGATTTGTGCCAGTAAAAGTTGGTTTGAGTCTTGTATTGCGTGTCAGTTAGTATCTACCCGTGTGTCCGGGATGTGAGGTGAGCCCTTTCCCAACGAGAGGTGATTCCTGTTGCTGTCCACCATTATTACCATCGGTGCCATCTAAACTTTCAACGAAAACTTTTTTTAAATTATTATTATACCAGGTAATGCCCACTGAGCTTCATAAACCTTTCTCAGAAGCGGCCTGGCTGTCGCAAATGATAGCTCAACAAAATGGCATTGTGTGGAAATTTACAAGCAGCCAAATGCTGCCAACGCACGATGTTGATTCTAAACGTGGAGGGAGAAAACCGGAGGACCCGGAGAAAAATCCACGTGACCACGGCGAGAGAGACAAGCCAAACTCCAAATATACCGGCGTCATGGTGAGGATGGAACCCACAACCTCCTGTATGTCAGAGGAGGGAGTTAACATTTCGCCACCGTAGCACCCACCACCATCACCACCCTCAACAACAACCGACAATCGCCTGTGCCGGACCAGGTGCACGTTGAGGCCACGTGAAAAGTGTCAAAGGCTCTCTGCTGGCAGGAGGTCACGGGGCAGACCCAGGTGCCATGGGTTGACTTGACTGAGATCACCGGCAGATGCAACCAGCAGCGCCCCCTACTGTGCCATCACCACCCTCGCTGCTATCATCACCATCATGGTTACCCACCATCACGCTAACTTAACACGTAGGTTTTTCGCAGCCAATGTTGCAATTCCAATTGATGTGTTTTGGGTTGGGCCACCGTTATGAGCTGGTGTCGTTTAAGAAGCCTCCGCCACCCGACACAGCCACACGAATCAAATTGTCACGCGGTATACACGCGTCAAACATTAGCACGCCGTTTTTTGTCGTTTCAACTCCCCCGGTAAGTTGAACAATTATCACGCGTTTCTACATTGCTACAATGCATTGGTGCATCGATGCATTAATGCATGTATGAATTATATAGCTTGCTTACTAATTCATACATCAATGCACGCACGACTGGATTAATTAACTCATGAATAAATGCATCGATACGTTGATGAATGTATAAATGCACGAATTAATGAATTTGTGAGTGCATTAATGAATGCATGGACCGATAAATGAATGGGAAGGACGCTGGCCCTCTCAAGTGCACAGGCCAGCTCCACTGTGCCGGTACGTCCGACGTTCTAGCAGTAAGAGCTACTACCTCCCATTCCACATTACCATCCTGGGCCCTACACCGCTTGCACGACCAAATCCGCCGCCACGTGGCTGCGGGATGAATGGAAGTTTTGTCGAATCGCCCCGGGCCAATCGAAAACTATAAACGATTTACACGATTGCGTTCTGGCGTTCATTCTGCCGGAATTCACCGCTTCTCAGTAACTTAACGTGACTTAACTTCTGAAGCAGGACATGGAAATAAGAGTATCCGTTCAACACAGTTCGAGTGTGCCTCCACCACATCGCCGTGGGCCGTGCGTGGAGGTCATCCCACTCCTGCTAAAACTATTCTTTATTTTACCAGGGAAGGCCCACTGAGCTATATGGCTCTTTTTTTCAGAAGCGACCTGGCCATCACAAGCGACAGCTCAACGAAGTGGCTTGATCGCAGTGTGGAAATGTCTGCACGTTGTTGATTCTAAACGTGGAGGTAGAAACCGGAGGATCCGAAGAAAAATCCACGCGACCACGGGGTGTGAGAGAGAAAGAGAGAGACAACGCAAACTCCAAATATACAGCAGCAGCAGGCGTCAGTGTCCGGATCGAACCCACGACCTCCTGTGTACCAAGCGAGGTAGTTAACATCTCCTAGCCACCGCGGCTCCCACTTCTCCGGTGACGCCCCCACCTCGCAGTGGCCCCTCGTGATCACCAACCCGGCGGGATCCGACCGTCAACAGTCACCGGAGTCTCTCATTCGTTTGTGGTGAACCCACAGGTGACTCCAGATTCGGCGTTGAAACCGTTCGCAATTGAACTTATGGCTCCCCGAGCAGCGAGATTTGTTATTTTGGATGCATGTAATTTCCCGACGTTGAAAAAAACCACACACACACACACGGAAATGCTGAATTGTCACCCCCCCCCCCCAAAAAAAAAAAACCTGGGAATTGTTTGTTTCGCTTTGACTTTGACACGTGAAGTCCACACCTTTTGTGGCATTTCAACAATTGAACGTTTCAAGACTGCGCTCTTCCGAGTCGCCAACAGAGGGCGTACGCACTCTTTTACTCAGCATCCCTCGCTACGGAAATGAAACCCGCACACACAATCAATGTCTTTGAGAGAGACAGAGACACACACACACGGCATTTGCCCTGACTTGGATGTGCGCGCGGCATTCGGCAGATGGTGGCGTAAGTTGGCCATTTGAAGTGGAGTTTGCGATGGAACAATAAATGGAAGACATTCTGGGCGTGGTGCTGGCATGTGTCTGTCTCTTTGTTGACACAGTAGGGGGGCAGCAGGTCGTGCATCGGCCGGTCATCTCAGTCATCTCAGTCAGTCGACCCATGGCACCTGCTGGGTCTGTCCCGTGACCTCCTGCCAGCGGGCGTTCGACACTTCACGTGGCCTCAACGTGCACATAGCCTGGCACAGGCTATGTGCATGGTGATGGTGACGTCACCGCCACTTCGTGGCGAATGGCGGTTGTTGTTGTCTCTGTATTTTTCTGAACAGTAGAATAGAATCTTGACTTAAGGCTTTCGCGACTGCAGGAATTCTTATTCCTTGGGTCTTTGGGTGAAGTCACGTAGATAGAAAAAATAATAACGATAAAATAATAAAAATAAAGTGAATAAAAAATAATTAGTATTTTTATTATTTTATTGTTCTATCTAAGTGACTTTACCGAAAGACCCAAATAATACGTAGAATAATCAATTATTTAAATTCATTTTTGGCCGTTTACCCCCCAAAAGATTTAAAACTACGAAAAATGTTCAGCATGCATACATCCAGCGCTCTCAATGTTGTGAGGTTAACACGGTTTAGTTGCTACCCTTTGAGTACATTCATTTAAATGGTGAGAATGTTTAGCCGATACGTTACGTATTGTGTGTAGTAGTTGACAGAATACAATAAAGTCAAGACACCTTGCAGAAGTATATGAACACCTTAACCATACGTTGTAAATTACACGTAAGCTTTCGCGACCAATATTACGATTCGATTTCAGTTTCAATCGATAACCGTCCACCACCCCATTCACAGCTCATCCAATCGAGCTGCCAAGTGGCGAGAGTCGAGTCCAACACCTGACGATGCTGGGATGTGATTAACCTGTCAGCGAAACGCTTCGTCAAATGATGCATTTGTCAATTGATGCATTTGTCAATTGATGCATTTGTCAAAATGATGTGGGTCACAAGGTGCAAGTGATGCACTTGGAAGGAAAGAGATCAAGAGGAAGGTGGCAGAAGAAGAGGTGGGAAGGGTGGGTGGGTGGGGGGACGATGTGGTGGGATCGGACCACGGTGGTCAGAGGAGAAGAAGGAGAAGACGACGCAGGACAGGGCAGCGTGGAGAAGATTGGCAAAGACAGCGGAACAGCCCCACGTGTGAGTGGCACAAACGCGTGGCAATTTGATTCCATTGACGCTTACCAGTGCACTCCTCACATGTGAAGTGTGGGCAAGCCATTCGTTGCAGTACTCTTCGGGCACGTACTTAGGGCCCGTCCATAAATGACGTCACGCACCTAGGGGAAGAGGGGGGGGGGGTGTCAGACGTGTGTGACGATGTGTGACGAGGGGGGCGGGGGGGTGAGAAATGTGACGTCACATCAAAATGCGCAACTTTAAATAAATATAGACAACACGTTCTACTTAATTAAATAAGACTTTTTAATAAATGTTTTCTCCTACAACATCAGAGTGCAGCGCCACATTAAATACGCACTACAATGACAATAGTTTAAAGCGATTTGAAGCATATTCTTGGTTCTTTCTGTAAAGTCACGTCGGAGGGAAATAATAAAATAATAAAAATAAAACATAATAAAATAAAATTCTCACGACGTTTCGGCCACAACGCAAGCAGCCGTCTTCAGGTGAAGAACAGAGCTGTCAAAAAGACAGCGTCCTAATAAACACTGCGAAGCTGCTAAGCTTGACAGTATTATTTCCCTTCTACGTGACTTTACTGAAAGAACCAATCATATGAATCCCTGCAGTCACGAAAGCTTTAACTCGATTTGAAGCATGTGACGTCATATTTGAGGGGGGTATGAATTTTTGTGACGCCGTGTGACGAGGGGAGGGTGGGGTCAAAAATCGCCCAAAATCGCGTGACGTCATTTATAGACGGCCCTTTAGGGGAGAGGCGAGCTCACGTGGTGCAATATCCCGTAGTGTCCAGCGGGAGGCGCTACGCTCATTGCGATGAAACGGGCGGTGGGATAAGGATGGCGGGATTCTTCGATATTTAGATAAATAACTTAATCTGTTTGTCTGAAGATAAAACCTCTAGGATACTTCCCGACCAGGTAGAAAGCTGAAATTCGGTACGCGGGTAGCGTTTAGGACACAAACAACAGGACAAAAATCTGAAAATCCGAGGATGTTAATTTTAAGGCCCCGTACACATGTTTTGTGCGTATCATAAAAAAAAATATGTTTAAAATATGATTGCGGGTTTTTTCGTTTGATAAGAGCGTTAGACAGCAAATAAAATTGAAGCGAGAACCATTGTTTTATATTTTATAGTTTTTTGAGCTATTTCGGATTCAAGCGCTTTTGAACGGAACAAAATACGCATTTTATGATGTTTATATCTGAATAATTGGAAAACGGTCAAATATACGAGCTTCCTCTCATAGAGTATTACGTTCATTCATTTTTATTCTTTCTAGTAAAAAAAATCTTTACATTGAGCGTTTTCCGATGGGTTCATATTTAGATATCAGAAGTTGAATCAAGTTATCAACAATTTTTTTGCGGAAATACAAATGTTTGGAGTAATCGTTGGTGTCTGATCGTTGATGAAAAATTGTAAAATATATATAACACATCAGGTTCATTATTATATTTCTTAAAACGTTTGCCTGGCGAAGACAGGCTTCATGATTGATTTGTTCAAGAAATCTTGACCCTGCTGATTAGCCGCTGGCTGTCGCAACCGGTCCAGAGTTGAACTTGCTGGACATCCCGTACACCGCAGTGGCGAGGAGATGTTATCTCCCTCACCTGGCTACGCAGGAGGTCGTGGGTTCGATCCCGGACCCTGGCGATCCCTGTTGTGGTGGTCACGTGGATTGTTCTCTGGGTCCCTCCGGGTTTGCCCCCCCCCTCCTCCAAATTTAGAAAAATCCGTTTAGAGGATTTGTCTATAATACAGGGTTTGTTTTTTGGGTTAAAACGCGTAAATATATAAATGTGTCGTTAAACCCGCCACCACCCGACACAGCCAATTATTGAGGTTTGTCACCTAAACAGAACATGCCAATTCGTTACTAGTACAGCACACCTGGTGTGTTGGAGAGCCAAGCCACAACATTTATAATCTGAGTACGACTTTTCGCCAGTAATTAGAACTAGCTTAGATGATTTGGTTGCAACTATAACAATTCCCACGTATGATGATGATGAAGGTATAAGCCATCTCGATGAGCCTTCATGTGTTGCCAGGTCGCATCTTAAAAAAAGAGTTAATAGCTCAGTGAGCTTTACTTCGTAAAATGCAACAGTAGTGGCAATACAACCATTAAACTACTCCATTCACTTGGGGTGGCCGTTATCCCGTTTAGACGAAGTCATTACTTTAGATTGAGGCGGAAATCAATGGCAATCAATCAATCAACGTGTATTTGTCAGGCGCAGAACGTCTCTCATTTGGCCCGTTACCCGGCCAGCTTGCGAGGGAGAGGTCTGTGGTGGATCCGCGCAGGACCAGAACAACATTGACGGAGGAATGTTCCGTGCGGAGGAATGGGAAACAACCAGGGGCGGAGCCACGGGGGGGGGGGGGCTGGAGGGGGCTCAGCCCCCCCCCCCCTGAAATTTCGGGAAAGTCGTTAATCGGGATAACCGGATATCCGGCTGCTGCAAAATGCTGCAGGCTGCCACCTCGTGCTGCCCTGCAGGCTGCCACCTTGTGTGCTGTCCTGCAGCCTGCCACCTTGTGTGCTGCCCTGCAGGCTGCCACCTCGTGCTGCCCTGCAGGCTGCCACCTTGTGTGCTGCCCTGCAGGCTGCCACCTTGTGTGCTGCCCTGCAGGCTGCCACCTTGTGCTGCCCTGCAGGCTGCCACCTTGTGTGCTGCCCTGCAGGCTGCCACCTTGTGCTGCCCTGCAGGCTGCCACCTTGTGCTGCCCTGCAGGCTGTCACCTCGTGTGCTGCCCTGCAGGCTGCATGAGCGGCAGCCTTTCGAACTTATCGAACTTATTAGCCACGTCAGCAGCTCCGACCTATTAATAAACTCCGCGTTCAAATCCAATAGAATTTGTTTTATACATTTGTGGCGCCCATTGGAAAACATAAACACTGTTTTCCAAATCCTGGCTCCGCCCCTGGCAACAACGGAACACAGATTGCGTCGGAGACGCAGGCAAACGGAACGATAAAATAACAATTTTTTTTATTGGTTTACACACACACAAAACAACCCCATGATTAACAAAATGAACAGCAAGGTTGAACGTCCCATTTGTTTTTCCCTTGACAATTTTTTTGTTTATATATTTAGATTATGATGCATCACCGCAAACCATTGTTAACGACTAATCCGTTTAGTCTGCACAAGGAACAAACATTCATTAGATGACACTTTAGATTACGCGTTTTGTTAGTCGCGGCTCCGAATGCCGCTAAATATGACAATGACTGAATGAAAGGGAATTCTCTCTCCCTAAGTTTATTAGAATTGCTTTTTTGTGCCACGCGGTGTCCTGAACGTCAGGGCGTATCGACTCCGTGTACATTATTCTGTAGTACAGCACACACAGAGAGCGAGATACAGCAAAGTATAATGTCACTCAATTCACGGGCGGCTTCCCACCGCTCAATGAGCTTCGTTGCAATTCCATTGTTTGTCTTTGTTCAAGAGCAGACACTGCGTTCTATTAATACCCAGTTCCATGCGTGTGTGTGTGGGGAGCGGTGGCGCAGTGGTTAGCGCACTGCACTACGAAACCCGGCGGACAGAGTGTAATTCTCGCCCACGGCCATCAACACCAGCGACGATTATCTGAACCGGTCCAGGGCCTCCCCTAGGTCGATTCAGCCTCTAATGAGTACCTGGTGCGGTGCGTAAACATCGTCACTAGGGAGACAAAGGCGTTCGTTTAGGCGTGGTGCTGGCCACCCACTAACCTCGGATACCGTGCCGGCCTTCATAGGCGCTCGCTAACGCTAGCAACACTTGCCCCAACAGTCTGTCAACATACGGGGGATCTTTCCCTTTATGGGTGGAAAGAGAGGTGGACAATAACGGAATAAAAAGCGTAAATTTTACACGCTTTTATTTAACTCACTGTCTGTTGTATCTTCAAATCTTGTAACTAAAATTTAACCCACTTCCCAATGTGGTATCGACTGCAAACTTGGTATACTTATATCATACTGATGACAATACTATATTCTATCATAAAACAATAAAACAATATATTTTAAAACAATATTTTTTATATGTTATGTTTCGGCTTGGGTCTAGTTGTCCACGCTCAACTGACGTTGGAAAACTTGGTTGTGGCAAACTTCGGGGCCACTTCCTGCAGTCGTGGAGTTCTTACATTACAAACTAGCACGGTACATTTCATTAAAACGTATTTTTTTTTAAAAAAAAGTTTTTATTTTAATATTATTTATTTTTAAAGGGAATGTAAGACATCGGAGTTTAAATTAGTCGGAGGATTCCCTGCCCATGCTCCGCAGCATCGGGCGAGTTTAGTCTGTTTGTTTTTGTTGCAGTCGCGTGCACAATATCAATCGAGTAGTCGGCAAAGGCAATCATTCAGCACCGGCTTGCGTGGCCAACGCGAGTGACGCTCGCCCCTCCGTTCCCCCACCCCCCCCCCCGGAGTGATAAATATAAATGTGTCGTTAAACCCGACACCACCCGACACAGCCAATTTGTAAGATCTGTCACGTAAACACAAAACGTGCCAATTAGTTACGAGTTCAGCACACCGGTGTGTGGGAGGAGTAAAACCCACGACATACACAATTCGAGTAATTTATAACTCGCCTCGTCAGGTGACAGACATAGTTGTGGAGAGATCCTCTTGTTCCGGTCTTAAATCGAGCTGGGAAATGTGATGTCGTCACTTGTGCACCACTTAAGGCCCACTGAGCTACATAGTTCTCTGTCAGAAGCGACCTGGCCACACATGATGGCTCAACGAAGTGGCTTATCACGTGGAAATGTATAGCAGCCAAATACTCTAAACTGCATATTGTTTCTAAACGTGGAGGGTAAAAACCGGAGGATCCCGAGGAAAATCCACGCGAACACGGGGAGAGAGTGACACGCAAACTCCGAATATACAGCGGGTAAGCGTCAGGGTCGGGATCGAACCCACGACCTCCTGTATACCGGGCGAGGTAGTTAACATCTCACCACCGTGGCGCCTCTATCGGGAGGGTCCTTGTTGCATTTTGGGTGGCCCTGCTACATTGGATGTTTAAAAAGCTCTTTGCTGCGGGAGGCAACTCGTAGGGAACAGTGGGGTGGAAAATTAACAAACTCCATACAGACAGACAGACACGAGGCCCGAATCGTGAATCAAACCCGGGACTTTCTTGTTGTGAGGCACCAGTGTTGCCCACTGTTACGTGCCAGCTCTTGATTTGCGTTGTATGATAAATCATTTGGTGATGCTGCTACTCCAGCAGCGTTGGCAGCGGTGCTCAAAGCACAATCAACAATACCACTCAACACACTGTGGGACCTTAAAACATTTTAATGTATAATTTGCGACGGTTCGGGAAATGGCCCTTCTTCATTGCACATATGACGAACGTCTTCTAAAAATACATAACATTTCATGGCTATTTTGTTTTACGAATATTCTCACGGGTTTTTTTGTGTTTTTTTATCGTGAGATCATTGAAGACGCAGACGCGTAATACGTTCCACGTGTGTTAACATCGCTACGTATCGCTCATGTGTGGTGAGTGTGTGTTTTGTAAGCGAACATGCACGCGGACATCTGCCGTTAACGTAGCAATTACTCCATTACTGCGCCGAAGCACGGCTTTCCAATGATGTATATACGAAGCGTAACCCATCAGTGGCCATTAATTTTAATAACGGATATAGTGCAGCCCTCCGATGCGTCATCCGATTGCGTCGCGTGCTGTTCGATAACGAACCTCGAAGGGGGGTACATCGCAAGCTCCAGCACGGCCACGTAAACAGAAACCACGTGCGTCGCTCATATCGTGGAGGGAGGGAGCCCGCGACCTCGCCGAACTTTTAGCGCTCGAGCGACGTCGACTCAAACCGCTCGTGTGCAGATGTAGTGCCGTAGAACAGTAGTGTAGTGGCGTAGAATAGTAGTGTAGTGGCGTAGAATAGTAGTGTAGTGGCGTAGAATAGTAGTGTAGTGCTATAGAATAGTAGTGTAGTGCCATAGAATAGTAGTGTAGTGCCATAGAAAAGTAATGTAGTGACATAGAATAGTAGTGTAGTGCCATAGAATAGTAGTGTAGTGACATAGAATAGTAGTGTAGTGCCATAGAATAGTAGTGTAGTGGCATAGAATAGTAGTGCAGTGGCATAGAATAGTAGTGTAGTGACATAGAATAGTAGTGTAGTGCCATAGAATAGTAGTGTTGTGGCATGGAATAGTAGTGTAGTGTCATAGAATAGTAGTGTAGTGGCATAGAATAGTAGTGTAGTGACATAGAATAGTAGTGTAGTGCCATAGAATAGTAGTGTTGTGGCATGGAATAGTAGTGTAGTGCCATAGAATAGTAGTGTAGTGTCATAGAATAGTAGTGTAGTGCCATAGAATAGTAGTGTAGTGACATAGAATAGTAGTGTAGTGTCATAGAATAGTAGTGTAGTGTCATAGAATAGTAGTGTAGTTCCATAGAATAGTAGTGTAGTGCCATAGAATAGTAGTGTAGTGCCATAGAATAGTAGTGTAGTGACATAGAATAGTAGTGTAGTGTCATAGAATAGTTTCATATCGCTGGCTGCTGGCAGGGAAGGGGATCTGCGGCTTACGGCAGCCCTGACGACAGCAGGCCACGTGATACACCAGAGGGGGGCCTAGGGGAAAGGTTACGGAAGGGGTACACCAAGAAACCCGCTGGTAGGTTCCAGAAAGGGGGCGTGGCCGGGGGCGGAGCCAGGCCACGTTGACGACATAAGAGGGGCCCCCTGTAGGGGGACCTCGGGGCTGTAGTGTGTAGTGAGATCCCTGTCGTGCTGCTGAAGTATTCGTCAGCGTCCTTCTCATCGTCTTCACCATTCTTCTCGTCGTCTTCACCATCTCGGCGGCGTCACCGGTCAGGCAACCTACCAGCCGTCCTGACTGAGTAGCGTCGCGTACAATAGATGGGCTAATCATTAAGAGTGTTAGCCCCGATGGTGCTTGTTAATACGGAAGTGGCTCCAAGTCTTATCGTCTGCGAGTTAGTCACGACACAAGCAACGGGGCCACGTGTCCGCCGGGTGGTCACACGTTTGCCGCGGAAAACGGATGAATCAACGTTGTCGGATTAAACCGTTTCCGCGTTCACCGGGATTAACCCCACGCTCTTCATCGAACGCTGCCGTCAAAGAAAGGATTGGTTTATAATATGCGACGTTTCGGGCAGTGGACCTTATTCAAGTGCTATTGACGAACGCGTTGATTTGTGTGTGCGCGCGTGCGTCAGTTATCAATGATGACATTTGGGGGGCGCGTGGGGGGGAGGGGGGGGCGTGCAATCCACTCTAGGCTAGATGAGACAGACTTTGGCAATTTATCACAACAGTTCAGAGGTCGGCTACGACTCGGTCCGTACATTGGAACAACGGTGAATTCGCATCGAGCTCGTGTTCAACTCCCCCCCCCGCCTCCGCTGTCCACCCCCCCCATTCACCCCCCCCCCCAACGCACCCCCCGTGGCATTGTATGGTAATATCCAAAATACGCGTGGACTTGCGTTCGCTGGACCATCTCATCTCGCGAGTGACGCGATCGTGGGGCGATGCGAAATTAATTGTCGCCACTTCAGCTATTCATTGATGCGTCATTCACTCGATGAGGCTCATTAGGTGAGAGTCATGCGGCGGTAGCCGAGTACAGATCTCGTATATAATTTCTGGTAAAACTAGCGAAACTATAAGCTATTTTTAGTTTACCGGGTATGGGCTACTGAGCTCTATTTCAGAAGCGACCTGGCCGCAAACGATTGCTCAACGAAGTGGCTTATCACGTGGAAATGTATATCAGCGAAATAATCTTAACGCATGTGAGAAACCCGGATAAAAATCCATGCGACCACGGGGAGAGAGAGAGAGAGACACGCAAACTCCAAATATACAGCAGCAGGTATCAGGGTCGGGATCGAACCCACGACCTCCTGTACACCAGGCGAGGTAGTTAACATCTCCTAGCCACCGTGATGATGATGAGAGAGAGACACGCAAACTCCAAATACACAGCAGCAGGCGTCAGGGTCGGGATCTTACCCACGACCTCCTGTACTCCAGGCGAGGTAGTTAACATCTCCTAGCCACCGTGATGATGATGATTATGATGAGCGAGAAAGAGACACGCAAACTCCAAATATACAGCAGGCATCAGGGTCGGGATCGAACCCACGACCTCCTGTATACCAGGCGAGGTAGTTAACATCCCCTAGCCACCGTGATGATGATGATGATGATTATGATGAGAGAGAAAGAGACACGCAAACTTCAAATATACAGCAGGCATCAGGGTCGGGATCGAACCCACGACCTCCTGTATACTAGGCGAGGTAGTTAACATCTCCTAGCCACCGCGGCAGACGTCTCGGCACCGTGCCCTTTTGCGCGAGGAGGCTGAGCGGGATGGGGATGAGGAGGACGGTGCTGGCACGGGTCCGAGTGAGTCACCGTGACGCCGGGGAGGTAATTGGTAACAAGGATTCGGCACGCGCTCTCAATTTCCTGGATTGGCTCTCTAATGTAATAAGCCGACGAAAGCGCAAAAGCCATCCCGTCCGATTGAAGCCACTTTTCGTGAGCGACGCGATTTTTTTCCCTCTTCCCCCGGAGAATAATAAGTGAATAATTAAAGCGCACCAATGCCATTCGTGATGCGGAGAGGTTTGCCGAGCGAGTGTTGCGCGAGTGGTGTGTGAGTGTTGTGTGTGTGTTGTGAGCGTTGCGTGAGTGGTGCGAGTGTTGTGTGGGTGTTGTGTGTGTGAGTCTTTTGTGTGTAAGTGCTGTGTGTGTGTTGTGTGTAAGTGTTGTGTGAGTGGTATGTGTTGTGTGAGAGTGTTGTGTGGGTGTTGCGGGAGTTTTATGGGGGTGTTGCGGGAGTGTTGTGTGAGTGTTGTGTGTAAGTGTTGTGTGTGAGTGTTGTGTGAGTGGTAAGTGTTGTGTGAGTGTTGTGTGTGGGGAGCGGCAGTATAGGGGTTGGAAGCGCTGCGCTACGAACCTGGCGACCCGGGTTCGATTCCCGCTCACGGCCAACATCAGTGACGATTATCTGAACCGGTTCTGGGCTTCCCTTAGGTCGACTCAGCCTTAAATGAGCGCCTGGTGCGGTGTGTAAAAACATCGCCACCGGGGATACAAAGGCGGCCGGGCATGGTGCTGGCCACCCACCCCCTCGTGTGCCGTGCCGGCCTTCAGAGGTGCTACTCGCTAACAGCACTTGCCCCAACTGTCTGTTGAGACTACACACACAGGGGATCTTTGTCGTTAGCAGCGGTCAGCAAGATCACTAACATGAGATTATCCCAGCTAAGGGCCATCCATTTAGTAAGTACGCAAAAATCTGTCAAAACTTGACTCCCCCCCCCTCCCTGTACGCACGCGGACTTTTTATACCCCCCCCCCCCCGAATCCTATAGAACGGCCGATATTTAATCCACGCAGAAACGATCAAGGATGAATAATATAAACGTGTTTAAGTAAACAGATAGTCCAACGCCGGACTATCTAACTCATTTGAAGGCCAATGTAGACAAATTATTATCGAGGCTTCATCCCCCCCCCCCCCCGTTTCTCATGCGCACGCACGTTGTCAGTAGACCCCCCATACGCAAGCGAACGCATTTGGGTTAAACCCCCTTCTCCCTACATGTGGTACGTACTCAATGGATGGCCCCCTATACCTGGGTTCGATTCCTAGCCAATGTTTTTCATACATTGCAATTCCTATTTTATGATATTTCTCGTCTTGTTTTACTTATCTTGTGTTATTTGACCGGCGTATTCACTTATTCCCGTTGGAATCACGCGATAGGGTTGGGCAATACACACCCTCTATTTGAAATATGGAACAATCTTCCCAGACGCATTTCAAATGATGATACTGCACCCCCCCCCACACCACCAACGCCTCCCAGCCAGTCTCCAACTTATTGAGATCTTCAGTCGACTCGACTTGTACAGCAGCCGCAAACTATTGCAGCGATTGTCACAACACTCTCCGTGAGCCGACGACGTGCCCCCCCCCCCCCCCCCCCAGTTTACGCGTAAGACTTCCGTGACCAAATATTATATCCATGGGGAGGTTTTTCATACAACGCACACGTTGTGGTTTGATCCCTACACCGCACCGGTATGCTGACGAATTGGCGTGTTTTTGTTAACGTGACAAATCCTCACTAATCGGCTGTGTCGGGTGGCGGCGGGTTTAACGATACACTTATATTTACGCGCTCTAACCGACACACCTCTCATGGATGTGTACCCGTCATCTCCTGCGGCTTATCGCGTGTGCACTTGTAGCAGCCAAATGCTCTAAACGCACGATGTTGATTCTAAATATCGAAGGGAAAACCGGAGGACCCGGAGAAAAAAAATCCACGCGACCACGGGGAGAGAGACACGCGAACTCCAAATATACAGAAGGCGTCAGGATCGGGATCGAACCCACGACGTCCTGTGTACCAGGCGAGGTAGTTAACAGCTTGCCACGGGCATCAGGGTCGGGATCGGGATCGAACCCACGACCTCCTGTATACCAGGCGAGGTAGTTAACAGCTTGCCACGGGCATCAGGGTCGGGATCGGGATCGAACCCACGACCTCCTGTATACCAGGCGAGGTAGTTAACAGCTTGCCACGGGCATCAGGGTCGAGATCGGGATCGAATCCACGACCTCCTGTATACCAGGCGAGGTAGTTAACAGCTTGCCACGGGCATCAGGGTCGGGATCGGGATCGAACCCACGACCTCCTGTATACCAGGCGAGGTAGTTAACAGCTTGCCACGGGCATCAGGGTCGGGATCGGGATCGAACCCACGACCTCCTGTATACCAGGCGAGGTAGTTAACAGCTTGCCACGGGCATCAGGGTCGGGATCGGGCTCGAACCCACGACCTCCTGTATACCAGGCGAGGTAGTTAACAGCTTGCCACGGGCATCAGGGTCGGGATCGGGATCGAACCCACGACCTCCTGTATACCAGGCGAGGTAGTTAACAGCTCGCCACGGGCATCAGGGTCGGGATCAGGATCGAACCCACGACCTCCTGTGTACCATGCGAAGGAAGTTAACAGCTTGCCACGGGCATCAGGGTCGGGATCAGGATCGAACCCACGACCTCCTGTGTACCATGCGAAGGAAGTTAACAGCTCGCCCACAACAACAGCAGCAGCAGCAGCATCGGCAGCACATTTCGGCACCTTACGCCGCAAGACGCGCTGTAAACTCATTTAGCTTCCGTCACGTCGCGCTGGGGTCTTGCTCCTCTCTGCTGAGCGTGATTGGGCGCTGCGCGCGTGCACGTCGAAAAACAGCGAGTTACAAATAATTAACGGGCGATTGTACAAGATCGGCGGGAGCGCGGTTTGTTTTACATCGTCGATACAAAACGCGTTACGGGGTAGGGGGCGGGGAGCGGGTATTGGAGGAATACATTAAAATCATTGCAATGTGCTCAGAGTCAGAATGTTTATTTATTCTGCAGGAATCCGATGAGCTATGAAGCTCTTTTTTTCACAGATGTCCAGCGGTCCATTCCACGTTCTACCCATCCCAGATCTCCCTCCACTGCTGTTGAGAGGGTGTACGGATGCATGTGCGTATGCTGAACTTCTTCCGCACCGTACGCAGACGACTGCGCTCATCGCAGATGAGGGGGAAGGGCAACGAGCTAACCATAGCGAGAATCAGTTCTCAAGAAATTAGTGTTTCAATTTAAGAGCGCTATAGTTCCCAGTGGCTTCCCAATGTCATGAAGGAAGAGCGTTCCAGACGGCCGCAGAAGCGCATTTGAAAGCGCCGCGCGACGACGATGATGATGATGATGATGAGGTGACCGCCGTCTTTGTTCGATGTTGAAGCCAAACGCTGCTGTTTGCGAGGATTGACCTGGAGTTCGCGTTGCGACGGGTTTATCGCCCCTTGACGAGATCAGCAGCGAGGTATTGTGGGCGGCCGGCGAGCGCGTCGACGATGGAGCGAGAGGGAGGGAGCGAGGGTGGGTGGGAAGACTAGCTTCGTCATTTTTTTTTTATACTTTCAGAATTCGTAATTTTCTAATACTTCCCGAATGCAATCGATAGCTGTGACGTTTCGTACAGAATATGCCGCGTAACAGAGGGCCTCGGCGAGAAATCACTCGGTTAAATGTGTCGGTCTTTGAATTGAACGTAGTTATTGATTGAAATGCAAGGAGTGTATGCATTTACGTAACATTGAAAATAGTCGAGGTATGTCGGTATACACCGTGTAACACTGAGTGGCGCAGACTTGCACCGCAGCGTCTGTGCCAGGCTAGGTGCACTTGAAGGCCATCACGTGAAGTTTGGGAGGGCTCGTTGCTGGCAGTAGGACACGGAAGATATCCCCCCAGGTGTTATCGGTTAACTGACAGAGATGACCTGGCGTATACAAAGATCCCCGTGTAGCCTTCACAGACTTTTGGGGGCAAGTGCTGTTAGCGAGCACCTATGAAGGCCGGTACGGGCACACGAGGAGCTGTGTGGCCAGGACCACGCCCGGCCGCCTTTGTCTCCCCAGTGCTGATGTGTACGCACGACAACAGGGACTCATTTAAGGCTCAGTCTACTTAGGGGAGGAACCCAGGACCGGTTCAAATATTCCCCTTTGTTGTTGGTCGTGAGGAGGAATCGAACTCGGGGAGCCGGTTTCATGCGCGATGCGCTAACCACTGCGCCACCGCTCCTCTGTATATGCGCATACACACACACGCACAGACAGCACATGGAAATAATAATAAAAAAATGCGTCATAAATCAAAAACATATCTAAGTATCTGTTCTCCGGTTGCCTGGGTAAAAAGAATAGCTAAGTTCTTATACCAGCCTGGCTCAAAAATCCCATAAGCAACACAAAACGAATCATTTGAGTCATTGTGGGAAACAGAAGCAGCACGTGCTTGTGTGATGAGAGTAGAGCCTACATGCGCTGTGAGTGGACTGGTGGCCACGGGAAGTAATGACAGGGGTATCAGCTGTGAGTGTGAAGGGACTGGTGGCCACGGGAAGTAATGACAGGGGTATCAGCTGTGAGTGTGAAGGGACTGGTGGCCACGGGAGGTAATGACAGGGGTATCAGCTGTGAGTGTGAAGGGACTGGTGACCACGGGAGGTAATGACAGGGGTATCAGCTGTGAGTGTGAAGGGACTGGTGGCCACGGGAGGTAGTGACAGGGGTATCAGCTGTGAGTGTGAAGGGACTGGTGGCCACGGGAGGTAATGACAGGGGTATCAGCTGTGAGTGTGAAGGGACTGGTGGCCACGGGAGGTAATGACTGGGGTATCAGCTACGAGTGTGAAGGGACTGGTGGCCACGGGAGGTAATGATAGGGGTATCAGCTGTGAGTGCGGAGGGACTGGTGGCCATGGGAGGTAATGACAGGGGTATCAGCTGTGAGTGTGAAGGGACTGGTGACCATGGGAGGTAATTACAGGGGTATCAGCTGTGAGTGTGAAGGGATTGGTGGCGACGGGAGGTAATGACAGGGGGTATCAGCTGTGAGTGCGAAGGGACTGGTGGCCACGGGAGGTAGTGACAGGGGTATCAGCTGTGAGTGCGAAGGGAGTCGTGGCCACGGGAGGTAGTGACAGGGGTATCAGCTGTGAGTGTGAAAGGACTGGTGGCCACGGGAGGTAATGACAGGGGAGTCAGCTGTGAGTGGGAAGGGACTGATGGCCACGGGAGGTAATGACAGGGGAGTCAGCTGTGAGTGTGAAGGGACTGGTGGCCACGGGAGCTAATGACAGGGGAGTCAGCTGTGAGTGTGAAGGGACTGGTGGCCACGGGAGTTAATGACAGGGGAGTCAGCTGTGAGTGTGAAGGGACTGGTGGCCACGGGAGCTAATGACAGGGGAGTCAGCTGTGAGTGTGAAGGGACTGGTGGCCACGGGAGGTAATGACAGGGGTATCAGCTGTGAGTGCGAAGGGACTGGTGGCCACGGGAGGTAATGACAGGGGTGTCAACTGTGAGTGCCGAGGGACTGGTGGCCACGGGATGTAATGACGGGGGTATCAGCTGTGAGTGTGAAGGGACTGGTGGCTATGGGAATGATCGAGAAGGGAGCGTGGTCAGGTGACGGAATAGGACAGTGGAGTCTGCCGGTGGAGCGAGCGTCCAGAGTCAGCAAGAATGATCGAGAAGAGGGGCGTGGCCTCGTGTTGGTATATAAGGGTGGTGCGTGGGAGACTCGGGGCTGTTGCGGTGGGGGTCTCCGCCTGATGTCAAGTGAACGCGTCTTCAACAAAGTGCCATCTCAAGAGAAGTGTTTCAAGTCGTCATTACACTTGTACATAGACACGCGGTGCTTGAAGCAATGCGGCTGAAATTATGCACTCCGAGGGGAAGCCTTGCCGCTGACGGGAAGAGCAACACGCACGGTGTTACGCGGAGGGGGCAGATATATGACGGGATACGTGGAGAATGGCCATTGCCGCCAATTGCTGTCTATTATGCAGGGTGGCCCAAAAGTGACGACACGTAGGGTTATTTCATTTATTTTAACACCGGCATTAAAACATTTCGACATTTGCTCTCCAACACACCGTTGTGCTGTACGAGTAACGCATAGGCAAGTTCTGTTTACGTGACAATCCTTACCATTTGGCTGTGTCGGGTGGTGTCGGGTTTAACGACACATTTATTTTTACGCGATCTAGACCAAAATAACAATATTATGGATGATATTGGTCGTGAAAGCCTACGTGTTAAACTAAAATTTCAACTGTTTATTCTTAAAGTTTTTTTTTTAAATCTATGATCATCATCATTAATATCTACACACACACAGACCCGATTCAAATTAAGATTGAGATCTGCCTTCATAGCACATGAAGACGGACCATTTCCCAAAACGTCGACTAGAATATATTTATCCTGTTAACGCTACAACGTTATTGAATTAATGTGTTGAGTTTGTGTGTGTGTGTGTTGTAGGTGCTACGAATAAGGGCCATTGCCCGATACGGTAACCATTTTATACATATACAGGCAGACCTCAACAAACGCACGGGGTTACGTTACTGGAAAATGCCGTGTTGGGCAAACTCGCGTTCAACAAATAATATACCTCGTGGGAAAAATTACATGCTGAGTCGCTCTCCATTTCCTGTGTGTGCGTGTGTGCGCGTGTGTCACCTCAACACCAAACCCCCGTCTCCATTCCTCTTCCCACACCGCAGCACTCACGCCCGATGCTCGCCCCTGACACGTGAGGTACCGCGAATGATTCGCCACCCAGGCGTGCCGCGCACGACTCGAATGTCGGCGACTGGACGGCTCGATGCACGAGGGCAATGTGTTCCGCGAGCATTTGCCGTTGTGACGTTGACCGCGAGCATTTGCCGTTGTGACGTTCGCGAGCATTGCCATTGTGACGTTGTCCGCGAGCGTGTCGATGAGTTGCCATCTAAGGCGTTCTCAACGAGTGGACTGCTCGATGCACGAGGGGCAATGTGTCCACGAGGGTTTGCTGTTGAGCGGCCACGGTGGGGTTGTCGAGTGTTGTTGCATTTGTGGTGCCGCAGCGGCGAGGCCGTCCTGCCGACGTCGTGGCCGCGACGCCGCCGCCTCCGAGCGACGGGGCCGACGCCGCTCTTCCCTCACCACCCCCCACATGAACACACACACACCCCACATAGAGCCCCCACATAGTGCCCCCACATGAACACACACACCCCCACATAGCGCCCCCACATGAACACACACACCCCCACATAGAGCCCCCACATGAACACACACACATAGAGCCCCCACATGAACACACACACACACCCACATAGAGCCCCCACATGAACACACACACACATCCACATAGAGCCCCCACATGAACACACACACACACCCACATAGAGCCCCCACATGAACACACACACATAAAGTCCCCACATGAACACACACACCCCCACATAGAGCCCCCACATGAACACACACACATAGAGCCCCCACATGAACACACACAACCCCACATAGAGCCCCCACATGAACACACACCCACATAGAGCCCCCACATGAACACACACACACCCACATAGAGCCCCGACATGAACACACACCCACATAGAGCCTCCACATGAACACACACACACCCCCACATAAAGTCCCCACATGAACACACACCCCCCCACATAGAGCCCCCACATGAACACACACACACATAGAGCCCCCACATGAACACACACACACCCACATAGAGCCCCCACATGAACACACACACACATAGAGCCCCCACATGAACACACACACCCCCACATAGAGCCCCCACATGAACACACACCCCCACATAGAGCCCCCACATGAACACACACCCACATAGAGCCCCCACATGAACACAAACACACCCACATAGAGCCCCGACATGAACACACACCCACATAGAGCCCCCACATGAACACACACACCCCCACACATAGAGCCCCCACATGAACACACACACACCCCCACATAAAGCCCCCACATGAACACACACACCCCCACATAGAGCCCCCACATGAACACACACACACCCACATAGTGCCCCCACATGAACACACACACACCCACATAGAGCCCCCACATGAACACACACACACACATAGAGCCCCCACATGAACACACACACACCCACATAGAGCCGCAACATGAACACACACACCCCCACATAGAGCCCCCACATGAACACACACACACCCCCACATAGAGCCCCCACATGAACACACCCCCCCACATAGAGCCCCCACATGAACACACACCCACATAGAGCCCCCACATGAACACAAACACACCCACATAGAGCCCCGACATGAACACACACCCACATAGAGCCCCCACATGAACACACACACCCCCACACATAGAGCCCCCACATGAACACACACACACCCCCACATAAAGCCCCCACATGAACACACACACCCCCACATAGAGCCCCCACATGAACACACACACACCCACATAGTGCCCCCACATGAACACACACACACCCACATAGAGCCCCCACATGAACACACACACACACATAGAGCCCCCACATGAACACACACACACCCACATAGAGCCGCAACATGAACACACACACCCCCACATAGAGCCCCCACATGAACACACACACACCCCCACATAGAGCCCCCACATGAACACACACCCCCACATAGAGCCCCCACATGAACACACACCCACATAGAGCCCCCACATGAACACAAACACACCCACATAGAGCCCCGACATGAACACACACCCACATAGAGCCCCCACATGAACACACACACCCCCACACATAGAGCCCCCACATGAACACACACACACCCCCACATAGAGCCCCCACATGAACACACACACACCCCCACGTAGAGCCCCCACATGAACACACACCCCCCCACATAGAGCCCCCACATGAACACACACACACATAGAGCCCCCACATGAACACACACACACCCACATAGAGCCCCGACATGAACACACACCCACATAGAGCCCCCACATGAACACACACACCCCCACACATAGAGCCCCCACATGAACACACACACACCCCCACATAGAGCCCCCACATGAACACACACACACCCCCACGTAGAGCCCCCACATGAACACACACCCCCCCACATAGAGCCCCCACATGAACACACACACACATAGAGCCCCCACATGAACACACACACACCCACATAGAGCCCCCACATGAACACACACACACACATAGAGCCCCAACATGAACACACACACCCCCACATAGAGCCCCCACATGAACACACACACACCCCCACATAGAACCCCCACATGAACACACACTCCACATAGAGCCCCCACATGAACACACACCCCCACATAGAGCCCCCACATGAACACACACACACCCCCACATAGAGCCCCCACATGAACACACACACACCCCCACGTAGAGCCCCCACATGAACACACCCCCCCCCCACATAGAGCCCCCACATGAACACACACACATAGAGCCCCCACATGAACACACACACACCCACATAGAGCCCCCACATGAACACACACACACACATAGAGCCCCAACATGAACACACACACCCCCACATAGAGCCCCCACATGAACACACACACACCCCCACATAGAACCCCCACATGAACACACACTCCACATAGAGCCCCCACATGAACACACACCCCCACATAGAGCCCCCACATGAACACACCCCCCCACATAGAGCCCCCACATGAACACACACACACCCCCACATAGAGCCCCCACATGAACACACCCCCACACATAGAGCCCCCACATGAACACCCCCACCCCCACATAGAGCCCCCACATGAACACACACACACCCCCACATAGAGCCCCCACATGAACACCCCCCCCCCCCACATAGAGCCCCCACATGAACACACACACACCCACATAGAGCCCCCACATGAACACACACACACATAGAGCCCCCACATGAACACACACACACCCACATAGAGCCCCCACATGAACACACACACACACACATAGAGCCCCCACATGAACACACACACACCCACATAGAGCCCCCACATGAACACACACACCCACATAGAGCCCCCACATGAACACACACACACATAGAGCCCCCACATGAACACACACACACCCACATAGAGCCCCCACATGAACACACACACACACACATAGAGCCCCAACATGAACACACACACCCCCACATAGAGCCCCCACATGAACACACACACACCCCCACATAGAGCCCCCACATGAACACACACTCCACATAGAGCCCCCACATGAACACACACCCCCACATAGAGCCCCCACATGAACACCCACCCCCACATAGAGCCCCCACATGAACACACACACACCCCCACATAGAGCCCCCACATGAACACACCCCCCCCCCCCACATAGAGCCCCCACATGAACACACCCACCCCCACATAGAGCCCCCACATGAACACACACACACCCTCACATAGAGCCCCCACATGAACACACCCCCCCCCCACATAGAGCCCCCACATGAACACACACACACCCCCACATAGAGCCCCCACATGAACACACACACACATAGAGCCCCCACATGAACACACACACACACCCCCACATAGAGTCCGAGGGGAGGCCACGTGACCGACAGGTTTTCACCCAGAAGCCCTCTCATGGGACCAATCTTCACGGTTTCCAGCGGCCAGGGAATTGGGCGACCTCCCCCGAGGCTAACTCGCACCGCGGCGCCGTGACTTGGGTTGTAATCACGTGGTCACGACGGGGCTGCTCAGCCACCGCGGGTAGAAAACACACACGGGTCAGCAGGCAGGTAGGGGGGGGGGGCGGAGCTACAAACGGCGGGAAAACAGGGCCGGCCCTCTGATTGGTAGGACAAATTTGCTTGTGCACCAACGCAGCAGCCCCGCGGTCGTCCCTTGTGATGTAGAAGGTAAAGTGCGGACGTCTGAGAGAGCACCGGTCCGGGGAGAGTGGCGGGAAATCCGAGCCACCTGATTGGCCGGGAAGGCCAGCGGATCAGCGCCGAATTCTCTTTGATGTAGAGAACAATAAAAGGCGAGAGAAGGTAGGGATAAGGGAGTCACGTGTTCTTCTCAAGTCAAGGATCGGAGTAGTCACCTTGCCGGCCACTGGATCGTCCGTGAGACGAGTCTTGGCGCAGCCAGGCACCGCTCCCGGCGAGAACTTCGTGCAGCCTCGCCTCCCCACGGCTTCCCGCACGTCCGAGCCGAACCGTGAGTACGCAAGAGAGAGTTGGGATTTAGCGTAATATCCTAGGGAGTTTAATTCCAACTAGGCGAGGTAGATCGGGTTTAGACCATCGGGAGATAGGTTACACCTGCCCCGCTGACTCAGACTGATTCGGGTAATAGTAGCTCGCAGACACGCCGGGAATAAATGATCGATAACACCTCCGTGTGGTTTCTACGAGCGTGAGGAAAGTGCGTGGTGGTGTGTGTGCTCGCCGTAACGCGTGCGGTCGGCACGCGGTGTCACGGTAGAAGAAACTCCGCGCCCGCAGGACTCCGCGAGTGCGCGCTTCGTCCTGTGACCCCGGACTCTCGCCCTGCTGCGTGTGGGCTAACAACAATCCCGAATATCCGCCCCCACAGCCCTTTAAATCATCTCCAATACAACCCCCCCCCCTCCGCCCCCAATCGGCTACGCGTGTATGAGTGACGTCCCTGCCCTCTGACCCCCGACCCCCCGTCCCGCGCGTGCGATTGGTGTGTCGCCCTAAAACCCGACTCCGAATCACCGCCACGCAGCCCTTTAAACAATCTCCATTGCCCGCACTTGGCGGCAACGCGTGTGCGAAGGACGTCATTGCCCCCTGACCCCTGACCCCCCTGTTCAGCGCGTGTGCGTGAGCTGGAGACGTCGCGTTTCAGTGGCTGAGAAGCGACGGATTGATTTCAGGCAGCCGTGGGCCAGCCCCGATGCTATGCCCCACAAACAGGACCCGCGGACCCGAGGGTCTGCGGCGCGAGGAGAGGAGCCGGAGAGCGGAAACCCTCCCCCCGCGAGCGAGGAGTCGAGTAGCGGCGGCCACTCACACGAGCGAGGAGTCCGGAGCCCGCAGCCCTCCCCCAGGGGGGGGGGAGCCGGAGGCCCGCGTCCCCCACACATTGTCACACGCGAAACGCGAAGCGGTGAATGCGTCGTTCCCACAGTCGTTTCGTCGATACCTTCCAATGGACGCGGCACACTCAAGGCACTACTTTTGGACGTGGAGATGAGAATCATGCAGCCGAAATAATCACCCCAAGTGTTCCGGAAAACAGACCTCATTCACTAAACTGCGTATAGCCGGAAACACGCGCTCGATAAAACCGCGTTGGGCAATGTTTTCCTGAAATTAATTGTTCCATTTCCAAGGCCACAGTGTTATTGACGAATGTGTCGCTTTTTTGTTTGTCTGTTTATCGACAATAGTTTGCAAACCATACGGCACTGCAGGATTACCGATGGAAGCGGCGTTAAACCCAGCGGGAGAGTAGCGTCGAGGTGGGGGGGGCATTACGATTGTACCGAAGTAACCTCGCGTGCGCCCAAATGGATAGACGCCAGCCGTGGCGATATACCATGACGATCGGCGATGTTGATTCCAAGGCAACATTACACGGCCCAAAAAGCTTCGTAACGTCGTTAGTGAGGCCACGCTCATAAACCGATGATGTTTTCGTTCAGCATTCAAACTCCGGTGTTTGCATTATTGTTGTTAATGTTTGAAAGGCGATCGTGCACGCCCCCCCCCCCTACCGCCATGCCACCGAGGTCAGGCCCTCTCTTATCAGGACATTCGGCTCATATGGATGGGTCCCGTGCATCCTTCCTCTCCTCGTCCCTTATCTCTCCCATTAGCTGTGAGTGGCCGCGTGGGCCGTTAAGCAGAGTCCGGGGTCTCAGAAAGCAGCGATTGGCAATTTGCATGGCACTTTCAAGCCGCATGCAAGCGCGCGCGTTGATCATGATTCTCTTGTAGACTAAAGCTTAACCAGTGTTATTTGATCAGGTAAAGGCCACTGAGCTGTATAGGTCTTTTTTTTTCAAAAGCGACCTGGCCGCAAATTATAGCTCAACGAAGTGGCTTATCACGTGGAAATGTATAGTAGCCAAATAACCTGAATGCTGTTTTCAAATGTGGAGGGAGAAAAATTAACGCGACCACGGGGAGAGAGACACGCAAACTCCAAATTTACAGCAGGCGCCACGGTCGGGATCTAACCCACGACCTCCTGTATACCAGGCGAGAGAGATAACATCTGAAGGCGAATGCCCAAATGCTATCTCCCTCCAGCTGTTCAAGGATTCTTCCTGCCGTTCATGAAACGTTTGCAGTAATTCACACGTGCATTCAATGGGTGTTTGACAACAACAAAAAGTGACCGGTGTTTGTAATCAAATCTCTACATGACGAGTAAAAACCCCCATGATCATTGTCGTTTCAGAAATATGGTGCAGGCTGCAAAAGCACAAGTTACAAACAACAACAAACAACAACAGAAACATGTACACAAAGCTGACAGTCTCTGGCATTATGCAATACACCATCAGCAGTTCCTGACGAACTGCATTGTGGTTCCTCCTCGTCTTAGGTCACACAAAAGCAATGTGCGATGTGACCCAAGCGTTACGGCCGGACTGGCAGCAATGATGCAACAAAGGTCGAGGCAACTGTGGGCTGGTTTCGTTTTTTTAGCAGGACTCATCATCAGAAAGGGATACAGTCTCCAACGCTCACTGCTGCAGTCTGCTCTGCGAGCTGGTTGTTTGTAGCAAAACGGTGCGTCACCTATGAGGGGTTTCTCCTCCTTTTTGAGGCCACGGTGTTATATCACGCATGTGTGGCCTTGTTTTAGCTATCTCTGCTTGCCTTGTGTGCCACTGCTAACGCAGCAGCAGCAGCATCATCATGGCACTATTTTGCAAGTGTCAAAGTATGAAAACTAAGAATAGGTGTTTACCCTTTCTGGCAATACAACAGGAGGTGTTAAGATTTTGATTTAAAGCTTTCGTGACTGCAGTAATTCATATTCTTAGCTCTTTCGGTATAGTCACGTGTGAAAAAACCTGATGATGACCGTTTGTGTTATGGTCGATACGTCGTGAGAATTTTTATTTTATGTATATTTTGTTATTTTATTGTTTCCCTTCAACGTGACTTTACCGAAAGAGCTAAGGATATAGGCGTTAAGATGTCGAAACACCAAATAAATACATTTGGCAATGAATCGTGTCTGCATTAACCACACGTACCTCTGGTGAACATGCAAACAAAACATGCACTGATAATTATATCAATTGTCTTTGAAACCGATTGGCCTACACCAGAGACTACGCCCTTCTCTGTGTGTATGTTGAACTTCTTTCTAACCGTACGTAGCCATCCGCGCTAATCGAAGGTGCGTGGGGAACGACTTCACACTAAACACAAAAAGCGGTTTCTAAGGAAAGTTTTGTTTATCGATCTGGATTTAAAAGTACATCGCCGTTGATGGCACCGTCAAAGTATGCTGCCAACAACGGCTATGCACGAGAATGCCCTCTGCCGCAGTGTCTAGAACTCAACGCAGTGGCGTAGTAGCGACATCATCAGCTCAGCGAGTGCGACAATCGATCAGGTGCGGCCCCAATATTTAATTTAGTTTCGCGCGGTCGCACCTTTGTGCACATTCTTGCACTAATCACGTCGTCGTTAAGCTCACGGTCTCGAACATTCAACGCCTTGGGGGGGGGGGGGGGGGGTGTGGGGGGGGGGCGCTACGTCTTCGAAAAAAATAAGCGTCGTCGTCCTTTTGCCACTGTCGTTGAAAACCCATCTCATCGTGGTGGCTGTCAAGGGGGCCTCAACTCGTAGATTAAAGGTGGCCGGGAGTGGTGGTTGATGGCCACCCCCCCCCCCCCCCTTCGTGTGCTACATTGCCGGCATTCATAGGCGCTGCTCGCTAACATCACTTGCCCCAACAGTCTGGTTCGTCTTTACGGGGTGTTTTGGTCTTCGGTGGTGGCCAGGAGACTTTATGAATGGAGAGGGAAGGCGGGGGGTTGGTGAGGTGGGGGGGCAAGGCACCCCCTCCCTGCTCCCTCCCCCCCACGCTCATCACGCTACTGACGTGCATGCTTCAATGTCACCGTTTCTAGAATCTCTACTTTGTGTTCGTACATCTCTACACGCAGCATCAGCAACAGCTTTGTTCTCTGCCTGTGGCTAAGCGGAACACGGTAAAAGAAACCCCCTAAGGCAGTGTTCGTCACTAATTTTCAGAGAGAAGGTGGGGTGATACTTTCGCCGATAAGACACCATCAGTGGGTGCGAGGGCCGCCACACATTTGAAACCATTGGGGGTTTGACAACATTACGATGATGATGGAGGGGGGAGGGTGGTGGTGTTGTCTCTCTTTGTGTCTTGTCCGGGGGCGCCGCCAGACGACCAGGGGGACCTTGCCATGAAGAACGCTGCGCCAAGGTTCTATGGGAAACCGCTGGAATTGTGGGACTCGATCACCGAAGTTTCTGTAACTTTAAACTTTTTTTAAAAAAAATCTCACTTTCTTTACAAAGCATCCGGCAGTTCATCGGCGTTGATTCGAGCAAGCCTGGCGACCCTGCGGATGAGGCACCGCGTGTCGAAACCTGCCCATCGGAGTTTGACGTGCGCTGAATCAATGCGGTTGATTAATGATGTACTCACAGAAGGGGTCGATGGGTTTAATATGAAACTTTATTTTGTGTGGAGAGACCGATGTATACGTGTGTGTGTGTGAAGGACAGGGTCGTGTCTAGGCCGGGCTGTGCGGAAAGGTGGTCGAGAGAGAGAGAGGAGGTGGTGGTGTGACGTCGATAACAAAGGGAGAGAGGGTGCCTCTTGCAAGTACCTCGTCTAAGACTGAGTGTGGTGTGCGTGTGGTGAGTGTGGTGAGTGTAATGTGCGTGTGGTGTGCGTGTGGTGAGTGTGGTGTGAGTGTGGTGAGTGTGGTGTGAGTGTGGTGAGTGTGGTGTGTGTGGTGTGCGTGTGGTGAGTGTGGTGTGAGTGTGGTGTGCGTATGGTGTGCATGTGGTCAGTGTGGTGTGCGTGTGGTGAGTGTGGTGAGTGTGGTGTGCGTGTGGTGAGTGTGGTGTGAGTGTGGTGTGCGTGTGGTGAGTGTGGTGTGCGTGTGGTGAGTGTGGTGTGAGTGTGGTGTGTGTGGTGTGAGTGTAGTGAGTGTGGTGCGCGTGTGGTGAGTGTGGTGTGCGTGTGGTGAGTGTGGTGTGCGTGTGGTGAGTGTGGTGTGCGTGTGGTGAGTGTGGTGTGCGTGTGGTGAGTGTGGTGTGAGTGTGGTGTGTGTGGTGTGAGTGTAGTGAGTGTGGTGCGCGTGTGGTGAGTGTGGTGTGCGTGTGGTGAGTGTGGTGTGCGTGTGGTGAGTGTGGTGTGCGTGTGATGAGTGTGGTGAGTGTGGTGTGCGTGTGGTGAGTGTGGTGTGAGTGTGGTGTGCGTGTGATGAGTGTGGTGTGTGTGGTGAGTGTGGTGTGCGTGTGGTGTGTGTGGTGTGCGTGTGGTGAGTGTGGTGTGCGTGTGGTGAGTGTGGTGTGCGTGTGATGAGTGTGGTGTGTGTGGTGAGTGTGGTGTGCGTGTGGTGAGTGTGGTGTGAGTGTGGTGTGCGTGTGGTGAGTGTGGTGTGAGTGTGGTGTGCGTGTGGTGCGTGTGGTGTGAGTGTGGTGTGAGTGTGGTGTGCGTGTGGTGAGTGTGGTGTGAGTGTGGTGTGCGTGTGGTGAGTGTGGTGAGTGTGGTGTGCGTGTGATGAGTGTGGTGTGTGTGGTGAGTGTGGTGTGCGTGTGGTGAGTGTGGTGTGAGTGGTGTGCGTGTGGTGAGTGTGGTGAGTGTGGTGTGCGTGTGGTGTGCGTGTGGTGAGTGTGGTGTGAGTGTGATGAGTGTGGTGTGAGTGTGGTGTGAGGGTGGTGTGCGTGTGGTGTGCGTGTGGTGAGTGTGGTGTGCGTGTGGTGAGTGTGGTGAGTGTGGTGTGAGTGTGGTGTGCGTGTGGTGTGCACGCCGCAAACCGCACGCACACACGCGCCGAGGGAGAAAGGAGGACACCACGGACGTCTCAAACGGTATGCGGTTATATACGTGACTGGCGGTTGGTGCGTCTTGTGCATCATTCTTCTTCAGTCGTGCAGCGCATTTAAAATCGCGAGCCTTCTGAGGTTTTTTGATGGGGGAAGGGGGGGCGAGAGGGGGGCGAGGTGGAGGGAGCGAGAGGGAGTGGGGGGCGAGGAGGGTGATTGGCGTGGCGGGAGGTAGGGTAGGGAGGTAGGCGTTCCATGGCTTTCAAAATAATTAACCAATTAACCAATTAGTTAAAGCCACGAATCGATAGCCGCCGAGGTGGCTTCGTCATGCAGGGTCGCGCGTGGAGCGCAGGTCGTGTGCCCCAGAGTCCGGTATAGCCCCAGATTCAATTAAAAAAAAACCTCAATGATTTACCATCGCACCCGGCACATTGCGTCACGGCCTCCATGCACGTGGGCAGACGGGCACGAGAGTGGAAGTCGACTCGGCCTCAAGTGTGTAAACATCGCCGCGAGGGAGACAAAGGCGGCCGGGCGTGGTGCTGGCCAACCCAACCCATCCTGTGCTGTGTCGGCCTTCATAGGTGCTACTCTCTAACAGCACTTGGCCCTACAGTCTGTTAAGGCTACACGGGGGACCTTTGTCTTTGGTGGGCGATAGCGCAGCGGTTCGTGCTCCCCTGCGCTACGAACCCGGCGACCCAGGATGGATTCCCGCTCACGGCCAACACCGGAGACGAATGTCTGAATCGGTTCTGGGCATCCCCTAGGTCGACTCAGCCTCAAATGGGTACCTGGTGCGATGTGTAAAACATCGCCACTGGGGAGACAAAGGCGGCGGGGAGTGGTTGCTGGCCACCCACCCCCCTCGTGTGCCACAGTGCCGGCCTTTATAGGCGCTGCTCGCTAACAGCACTTGCCCCCAACAGTCTGTTGAAGGCTTTACAGGCGGATATTGGTCGTCGGTGGTGTCCAGGAGACTTTATGAATGGAGAGGGAATGCGGGGGGTTGGGGGAAGGGGGGTGCTGCTGCTGGGTCTACGCGAGGTGACTCGGTTTTTATGAATGGGTTGGGTTCATGTGAGGAGTTTTGCCGGGATGTGTGCGAGGGCCTGCTTGGGCATGCGAGGGAAACTCATTGCCGGGGCTGCCGCTGCCACTGATGACAGTAATGGGATGGGGGGGGGGGGAGCGGTGGTGTAGCGGTTAGCGCTACGCTGCGCTACGAACCTGGCGACCCGAGTTCAATTCCCGCTCTACGGACAACATCGGTGACGATTTATCTGAACCGGTTCTGGGGCTCCCCTAGGTCGACTCGGCCTCGAATGAGTTCCTGGATGCGGTGCGTAAAAGCATCGCCACTGGGGAGACAAAAGCGGCCGGGCGTGGTGCTGGCCACCCACCCCCCCGTGTGCCGTTCTGGCCTTTATAGGTGCTGCTCGCTAACAGCACTTGCCTCGACAGTCTGTTACAGGCTACACGAGGGATCTCTCTGTCTTTTCTAATGGTTAGGTCTCCCGGTGCGGCAGTTTAAATAATGGTTGGGCGAGTGGTTTCCAAATCTACCCCGTCATCGTGAGTGGAATATAATTTGGGCTCAAATAATCTAAAAATGGTACGCGGATATAAACATTTAAGAATATCTAAGTCTTTTTTTTCATTGCCCGGAGGTGGCCAGATAACTCAAAGGAGACGCATCAACTGCGGTCAACCACTCGGGACATTGCTATTGATACCGAACATTCATACCAACCCGATATCATTAACTGTGACGGGCGCCGCGGTGGCTAGATGTTAACTGCCTCGCCTGGTATACATGAGGTCGTGGGTTCGATCCCGACCCTGACGCCTGCTTTATATTTGGAGTTTGCGTGTCTCTTTCTCTCATCATCATCACGGTGGCTGGGAGATGTTAACTGCCTCGCCCGGTAGACAGGAGGTCGTGGGTTCGATCCCGACCTGATGCCTGCTTTATATTTGGAGTTTGCGTCTCTCTCTCTCCCCGTGGTCGCGTGAATTTCCCCCCCCCCCCCCCATGTGGAATGACGTCAGCCGATAATTATTATTAATGGTGGGGGGCGGGGGTGTCCATTTGGAGTCACCTTATAATGATCATTAATGAGGGGGGCTGTTCGATGTTGAGTAACGTCACCTGCTCATGATTATTAATGAGGGGGGAGGGTGCTCCATGTGGAGCGACGTCACCTGCTCATGATTATTAATGAGGAGCGCTTGAGCGGGGGGGGGGATGTCCATTTGGAGGACGTCACCTGCTCATGAATATTAACGAGGGGAGCTGGTCGATGTGGAGTGACGTCACGAGCGTTCAGAACAGACATTCCCTGGGTGATTATAGTCGGTATAGCGAGGGCACTCCGGTCGTCTTTTTTTTCGAAAGAAAAATGTTCATCACGGGTGCTTCATGGAGGGGGTGGAAAGTGGATTGCGATTTGAAACGTCGTCTGTTGGAGCATTCGATCACAAATAAAAAAAAGTGTTTGTGTGTATACTCTAAACTAACTGCCCGTGGTGGACACTGCCCGTGGTGGACTCTGCCCGTGGTGGACTCTGCCCGTGGTGGACTCTGCCTGTGGTGGACACTGCCCGTGGTGGACTCTGCCCGTAGTGGACACTGCCCGTGGTGGACGCTGCCCGTGGTGGTGACTGCCCGTGGTGGACCGTGGTGGACTCTGCCCGTGGTGGACGCTGCCCGTGGTGCATCCCCGTCTACGTATGTACGCTGAACTTCTTTCGCACCGCACGTAGCCAACCGTGCTAATCGGAGGCGCGGCTTTAATCGCCGTTCCACCGCTCCCGTGACGACGTCGTGATCGCATCGCCGGACCTTCCTTCCTTCCTGCTGCTGCTCCTGCTGCTGCTGCTCCTGCTGCTGGTGCTGCTCCTGCTGCTGGTGGTGCTCCTGCTGCTGGTGCTGTGCCGAGAAAGGTCAAGCGGAAAGTTGCTTGAACCGCGGCGTCACCCCAAGCGTTAAGGGGCCGTCCATAAATGACGTCACGCGATTTTGGACGATTTTGGACCCCACCCCCCCCTCGTCACACGGCGTCACAAAAAGTCAGACCCCCCCCCCCGCCTCAAATATGACGTCACAAAGCTCTGCCCACCCCCCCCCCAAAACCATATTTCCATTTTGAAAATAAAACCTGCTTCAAATCGCTTTAAACTATTGTCATTGTAGTGCGTATTTAATGTGGCGCTGCACTCTGATGTTGTAGGAGTGTTGTTATAACAATTCTATATTTTATTTTATTTTTTATTAAATTTTCTTGCTGTGGTTTTCACACCTGATGATGATTGCTTGTGTTGCAGTCGAAACGTCGTGAGAATTATATTGTTTTATATTTTTATTATTTTATTGTTTCCCTTCTATACGTGACTTTACCGAAAGAACCAAGAATAATTCTATATTTATTTAAAGTTGCGCATTTTGATGTGACGTCACATTTCTCAAACCCCACCCCCCCCCCCCCCTCGTCACACATCGTCACAAATGTCTGACCCCCCCCCCCCGCCCCCTCTCATAGATGCGTGACGTCATTTATGGACGGCCCCTAAGCCTCGCGTGAGCGTCACCCAGGGATAATCGTCTCGAACTTCACAGCCGCAAAGCTTCGCGGCCGAGAGACTCGCGCACTGCTCACCCGCTTGGGCGCGCGGTCGAATGTGCAACTTTTTTTTTTTGACCGAAGCGTTTCCAAACGAGCTTTTAATAAATACACGAGGAAATGAAACGTTTCGTTAGCGGCGCAACACATTTTGAACGCGGCATTATAAATCATCTTCGCGCACACACCATCACAATCGACAGGCCTCCATGCCCACGCAATCGCGGGCATAAGAAGTTATACGTGTGTGCATTTAGAGGGTGGGGGAGGAGGGATGTTTGTCAATTCGTGTAAGTGTATTTTGTTCGCTTTAGAGTGAGCGCTGTCGCGGGGATTCGCATGAGATCTCGGACAAGCGCGGTCAGAGCTCGGGCGTGGGAGTCCAGAGTGGGTGGCTAGATCAAGCTGCCTTCGGGCGGGGGGTGTGGGGCGGGGGGGGGGGTTAGACCACAGCCAACAGACCCTGATGAGCAGAACGCATTGGAGAAGAGGAGCCCACTTACTGCGGACAGATCATTTTCACCCCCCACTCCCTCCCTCCCCTCCCACTCCCTCCCCTCCAACTTCTCTCTCTCCCACTCCCTCCACTCCCTCCCTCCCCTCCAACTTCTCTCTCTCCCACTCCCTCCACTCCCACTCCCTCCCCTCCAACTTCTCTCTCTCCCTACTCCCTCCCCTCCCCTCCAACTTCTCCCTCCTCCCACTCCCTCCCTCCACTCCCACTCCCTCCACTCCCTCCCCTCCCACTTCTCCCTCCCCCCACTCCCTCCCTCCACTCCCTCCCTCCCACTTCTCCCTCCCTCCACTCCCTCCCCTCCCACTTCTCCCTCCCTCCACTCCCTCCCTCCCATCCAACTTCTCCCTTCCTCCACTCCCTCCCTCCCCTCCCACTTCTCCCTCCCTCCACTCCCTCCACTCCCATCCTCCTGTGGTCTCCGATGTCCGACCAGAAGTCCACTGGTGACCACCCTCGCCGCATCACCCCAACCCCCACCCCCTCCACCCCTACCTCATGCACAAGTGGAACAAACAAACACAACGAAGAAAAGCCACCCCCCCCCCCCGATTGGCCTACCCCAGAGACAGCCTTCTTCCTGACCTTGTCGCACCAATTTTATGTCCGGCGGGAGGGCGCCGAAAGGCGAACGGTACAAATGCAATGCCCGTGTCAGGGCATCCGCGTGCACGGGTTGAACAGTGGTTATTTATATACGGCACTTTTTGTTTCCAGTATCAAAGTAATGCCAAATCGGTTGTTTTTGCCCTTTCTGTTCGTTTTGCATGTTTGGCCACAAGCACGCGTGGCTAATGCCGACTCGATTGCTTGCAACAACAAAAAAACAAGGGGTAAATCTCTTTGGTGTTTGAATATCTTCAGAACCTGCTGTTTCATTGCCAGAAAGGGTAAAAATCTATTCATATATATATTTTTAAAAAAATCATATTTGCTACTGGGCAAAAACAAAAGGCCACAATAGATTAAAAAAGAAGCCACCACACCCACACCCAGGATTTGTGAATGTGGCTGGACCGTCGCAAGCCATAGGCGCCAAATCGTAAAGGGCCAATACTGCCCTGCCTCCCACCCACCACCCCAAAGTAAAGACGGAGCAGACAGACCCTGCCTCCACACGTGGCACATAAATTGCCTCAAGGCGCTGGAACTAAATATCTCAATCATTTGTTTTTTTTACTTTATATTGATAAGTAAGTAAAACTCAGTTTTTTTTAAATACAAGGTGCTTCAAAAAAATGTTAACACTTCGGAGAATTTGCAACAACAGCACCACAATAAATGTGCTGCTGCCTCCGGGCTCTGGAGATCACCTGGAGAAGATTCCAGGCCACGCGTTGACAACGATGGCGAACAAAGTGGGAGAACTCTCTGACTTTTCGAAGCTTTTAACATCACATCTGTTATCAAGTTGCAGTGTATTATTATCCGTGTCTTTCTTTTTTAAAAATTAAAAACAATAGTCTCACGTAGGTGTTAACATTTGTTTGAAGCAGCCTGTGTACAGCGCCATTCACACGTGGTCGCAGGCGCGAGAAGCGCACGTGCTCGTGTCTGTCTGTCGAGTTTCCCTTTCGCACCGCAGCGGAGCAAAAACCGCGCGACTCGGAGGTGCGCGGAGTGGCGGACAACAAAGTGAAGACAAAAAGCAGTTCGAAAGAAACGAAAAGTTTGTTCCGTCGAGGTGATTTAAATGTGCACAGCTTCAGTGGCTTCCTAATATCGGAAGGGGGGTGGGAGGTGGGGGGGGGCGTTCCGTGCTCACTTAAAGCCACGGGCCCAGAGTGACTCGTGGCTCCATGACACGGACAAGGGAGAGGGAGGTTCTGGGTGGAGGCTGGGGGCGAGAGGGTAGGGGCAGGAGGGTTGGAGCGGTTAAGACGTCAAGCGTAGGCCGTTGTAAGTCAATCAGTATCATTATCCATGCTGGGAGGGATCCGATGAGCTTTTAAGCTCTTCCTCCCCCAAACAGATGTCCAGTAAGTAGATTGAGCCTATCGACGTGCCTTTACCGAAAGACCAAAGAATATGAAATTAAGGGGCGGCATGAAGCGATTCTTTCGGCTCGTCAAAGGCGGAGAGGGGGGGTAGGGGGTTCCGTGGTCAATGCAAAGGATAGGCGGAGCCTCTTTGGAGAAGGGGGGGGGGCCTCCGTGAGGTGGGAGGTCAGGGGCCCTCCAGTGGTGGGGGGGGGCGGTGATGGGGGGAGGGAGGGCGCCGGGGGGTGGAAGGGCTTGTCAGTGTTCAGGGGACGATCTTTGGAAGGAATTCATCGCGAGATCTGTGTGGGATCCATGGTGGGCGGACGGCAGGGGGAGATGATTGCGGAAAGGCGCGTGGGGATTGATGGCCTTTGGAACAGGGGAGGGGTGGGCGGCAGCCTGCGGCTTTTAAAGACTGCTTCGTCACGCCATGGAACGTAACGTGGCGTGGGCATGCACGTGCACTGTAATGCAGCGGAACGTAACGCATGCACGTGCACTGCGGCTATTTAAATACTCAGTTGCTGGACCGAATTCGAACAACAACAATGTTTCTCCTCCTGTTCTTGTCGTTATTTTGTTTTGCCGGTGACCTTGAAGGTATCCCCAAAGGGAATCTTGACTCGACCCATGGGGGAGGGGAGGGGAGGGGGGGAGGTGGATATCCTAGTGATATGCAGGGCCGGATTAATATTGTGTATAAGCCCCCTGGGCTGCAGGTACTGCGAGGCCCCCAGTAATATCTTCAAAAGGAAAACAAAGTTAAAGAAAAATAAAATTGTATTTTTTTTTTTACAAGGCGAACAACAAATACAAGTTCTGCATTCACGAACGAAATCACTTTTCACTTCATCTCTGGAGGCCCCTCCAGTTGGCGGAGGCCCCCTGTGGCTGCAGCCCCCCTAAAGCCGCTCGTGCCTGAATCCGGCCCTGGGTGGTAGGGACGATAAGTGGGGGGATGGAGGGGGTAGGATGGAGGGGGTAGGTGGGATGTGGGGTCCGTGCAGGGAGCCCTGTCCCTAGCGGCGCCTGCGCCCGAACGTGCTGGCTCCCGTGTCCGTGGGGCCGGCGCCCTCCATGCCGCGCGCGCGGCTCAGGAAGTCCATGAGGCGCTGCGTGGCGCACGTAGCCGTGTTGCACGCGCGCTTGTGCACCAAGCTCCTCGCCGCCTCCCCCTCCTCCTCCTCGGGCCTGGAGGACGCGCAGGTGGGGGGGGGGGGAGGGGTGAAGTGAGGGGGTGGTGAGGTAGGGGGGTGAGATGGGGGGGGGGTGAGGTGGGGTGGGGGGGTGAGGTGTGGGGGGCGGGGGGGATCATTTGGTTTGTTACTCCCATGGGGATCACGCAAAAACGCACACACTGCTGTAGCAGCAGCAGCAGCCATTGCGACCACCCATACCACCACCCAGTAGCGTAACGAGCGTGGGGTGCAGGTAGGGGGTGCCTGCCCCCCCCCCCCTGATGGCCGAAGCTACGAATTTGGCGGGGGGAGGGGGCCTTTGACAACTACCACCACGAGCGGTGTTTTCGACAACGTTTGTCAAAAGAGCAACAACGCTGATGGAAAACGCGGTTTAAATGCACGTTTCGTGAAAATGCTTTCATTTGGTTTCCAAGTTGCATTCTCTTTTAGTTCGACCAGCGGAGTAAATGTTTGGCGTCCGCGAATTTGTGCATCGCGCGTTTGTTTCCATGTTGTCGTCATCATCATCGCGGTCTATCCAGGTAGACGGAGTGCCTCCTACAGCGTTAAATGTGCGAGGCCGTGAGGGTAACGACGACGTGATCTGGGCAAGCGGAGCCGCGATGTAGAATAGCCTGGGTGCGACTGTGTGAGACAAATCAAATATTGGAGACTCCACCCGACCGATTGCCGCACCCCCTCTGAACTGACAATGTTGTTGCTATGCCCCTGACAATTTAGTCGCTACACCACTGATAATGTAGTTTACCACGCCACTGCCTCCACCCAAAGCTCCACCTCTGATGAACACGATTGACAACGTGCGATGCTAAAGAAGTCCAACACATATCCACACACACCCTACTGGCAGGCCCGGTGCCGAGTCACGTGCTACTTGCACGGGGGCGGCTGCCACTGGGAGTGCCGCTCAGCGAGACTGCATCGCAATCGTGACGCCTTGCAGTATTGGCAGACCAGAGGTCAGCGTTGAACGCTGTCCTCTGGACAGTTCAGTCCCTTCACCTGATGAAGGCCACTTGTGTTGTGGCCGAAACGTCGTGATTTTTTGTTATTTTATTTTTACCTACGTGACTTTACCGAATAGAACCAAAGAGTATGGATCCTTGCAGTCACGAAAGCTTCAAATCTAGAAGAGTATTGGGAGACTAAAGCACGGCTTCCACTGGGGCCCGTGTGCCGTGCCAGCCGTCGTCGACCTGAGTCGATCTAGGGCCTCCCCTAGATCGACTCAGCCTCAAACGAGTACCTGGTGCGGTGTGTAAACATCGCCACCCACCCTCCACGTGTGCCGTTCCGGCCTTCATAGGTGCTCGCTAACAACACTTGCTCCCTACAGTCTGTTAAGGCTATACGGAGGATCCTTCTATTTGTCTTTGTGTGTGTGTTTGTGCATGTGTATGTACTGGTGCAGGCTGTTGGACTGCAGGGCTGATGTCTCGCCAGGGCCGCTGAGTAGGAGCCGCGTCTCATACGGAGTCAGCACGATCGGTCGGGAAACGGAATCCGCAGGAACCACGATCACCCTGCAGAAAGACAAAAATCCCCGTCACCCCGGTATAGCCTCAGCAGGCTGTTTGGGGAAAATGCTCTTGGCGAGCCACAGACCAATTTCAGCTTACACCCACGAGCAGAACCAAAGTCAATTAACGGCGGCCCCTCTTCAATGAGACGCGAAGCACGCGGTTTAATGTAAGTGGGGCCCGCTGTAAACTTGGTAACTTTCAGAGGGTGACACTTGGATGAGCGGATTAATTAATCACTTTGCTCGAGTTGCTGCAGCTCACTTAGTCGGATTAAAACGCCGCCGACGGAAACGTCGGCCCTACGCATCGCCGCGACTTGACGGGTGAGTGGCTTGGGGGGCTGCTGTCGCGACTGATCAATGCCGATCGCGGTGATTAATCGATCGCGGTGATTAATCGGACCGGTTGTAGCCACAGGGCCCTCCTCGGATCGCGACTGCTGGGGGTTTCGCGCGTGCCAACAGGTTCCGTACCAACCGACCACTAGCGCGGGATCGAGACCCGCCTCGTTCGTCTCGAGACTCGTCCCTCTCTCCATGTCTCTGTGGTGGAGAGAGAGAGAGGGAGAGGAAGGGGCGGGGGGGGTGTGGAAGAAAAAAACGCAAACAATCAAAATCGATTATAAAATTACAATAGCCCCCCCCCCCCCGCCACCTCCTCCGCCTCTGATCTCTGTACCTGAGTGGGTTCAGCGATGACGTCGTGCTGCTGCCGCTCTAATTAAGGCGAGAAGCAGGTGCATGGCTTCACTATTCTGGCAAACTCTCCGATGATGCTGGTCGATGTCGTTACCAGCGAAACGTTGTACTTACTCAAATTGTAAATGTTGTGGATTTACTGTCCCAACACAGCGGTGGGCTGAAGTAGTAACTCCTTGGCGTTTTGTTTACGTGACAAATCCCTTACTGGTTGGCCGTGTCGGGTGGTGGAGGGTTTCGACACATTTTTACTTGGGCGATCTAACCCAAGAAAATCTTTATTACGAATAAAAATCACGTGAGCCTGTAACAGACTGCTGGGGCAAGCGCTGTTGTTAGCGAGCAGCACCTACGAAGGCCGGCACGGCACACGAAGCAGGGGTTGAGTGTGCCAGCAACACGCCCGGCCCCGCCTTTGTCTCCCTCGGTGGCGATGTTTTACGCCTCGCAGCAAGGTGCCCTTTTGAGACCGAGTCGACCTAGGGGAGGCCCCAGGAGCCGTTCGGATGGAATTCGTCACCAGCGGTGTTGGTCGAACTCGGATCGCCCGGGTTCGTAGCGCAGCGCGTTAACCGATTGCGCCACCGCTCCACAGGTCCACAGGTCCACAGATCCACAGGTGCACAGGTACACAGGTACACAGGTCCACAGGTCCACAGATCCACAGGTGCACAGGTACACAGGTACACAGGTCCACAGGTCCACAGATCCACAGGTACACAGGTCCACAGGTACACAGGTGCACAGATCCACAGGTACACAGGTACACAGGTCCACAGGTACACAGGTACACAGGTCCACAGGTACACAGGTCCACAGATCCACAGGTACACAGGTCCACAGGCACACAGATCCACAGGTCCACAGGTGCACAGATCCACAGGTCCACAGGTCCACAGATCCACAGGTACACAGGTCCACAGGTACACAGGTGCACAGATCCACAGGTCCACAGGTCCATAGGTACGCAGGTACACAGGTCCACAGGCACACAGATCCACAGGTACACAGGTACACAGGTCCACAGGTACACAGGTCCACAGGTACACAGGTCCACAGGCACACAGATCCACAGGTTCACAGGTACACAGATCCACAGGTACACAGGTCCACAGGTACACAGGACCACAGGTACACAGGTCCACAGGTACACAGGTCCACAGGCACACAGATCCACAGGTACACAGGTACACAGGTCCACAGGTCCACAGGTGCACAGGTCCACAGGTGCACAGGTAGCTTCATAGCTCCTCGGATTCCCCCAAATATTCTGATTCCAGACAATAGCATACACACTGCACAGCCGTCTGGACCGCTCCACATTCTTCAACGAGGCTCCGTCTGTCCTTTGCATTGACCACGGAACCCCCGCCCCCCCACCCCACCACCGTTCACGCTTCATTCCTCCTCCAGCAAACAATAAACACTGGCGACTCTGATTTCCGAGGGGCGTGATAGTTCGTCGGTGTAGATGACCGGGCCACGACTCCCACTGCACCACATCCGGGCCACGTGCGGCGCGGCATTGCGCATCGAGAAGCCCGGGGGCCACCGTGAGAGCCACTGTGAGGTCCGTGAGGGCCACCGTGAGGGCCACCGTGAGGGCCACCGTGAGGTCCGTGAGGGCCACCGTGAGGACCATGAGGGCCACCGTGAGGGCCACCGTGAGGTCCGTGAGGTCCGTGAGGGCCACCATGAGGTCCGTGAGGGCCACCGTGAGGTCCGTGAGGGCCACCGTGAGGGTCACCATGAGATCCGTGAGGTCCGTGAGGGCCACTGTGAGGGCCACCGTGAGGTCCGTGAGGTCCACCGTGAGGTCCATGAGGGCCACCATGAGGGCCACCGTGAGATCAGTGAGGGCCACCGTGAGGGCCACCGTGAAGTCCGTGAGGGCCACCGTGAGGTCCGTGAGGGCCACCGTGAGGACCGTGAGGTCCGTGAGGGCCACCGTGAGGTCCGTGAGGGCCACCGTGAGGGCCACCGTGAGGACCGTGAGGTCCGTGAGGGCCACCATGAGGTCCGTGAGGGGCCACCGTGAGGGCCACCGTGAGATCCGTGAGGGCCACCGTGAGGTCCGTGAGGGCCACCGTGAGGGCCACCATGAGGGCCACCGTGAGGGCCACCGTGAGGTCCGTGAGGTCCTCTCGTCAATCGCTCGCGGCAAGCTCAAATGCTGTGGGCGAAGCCGCCGCCGCCTCGATAATTGAGACCCGAAACGGAAAAGAGCGACCCCCACCCGGCTTGACGTCGCTTCGCTCGTCTCGTGCCCCGTCGTCGACGTGTTATCATCCCGTTATAACTACGGGCGTCGTTGAAGCGACCGCTGTTGGGTCGTGGATGTTGAACACGCCGTCGCTCACCGGGGGCGTGGAATCGTTTCGATCGTCTGACATTCGGACGGGGCAGTTGCGGCAACAACTGACAACAACAACAACAATTGGTACGCGTGACATTGCTTCGCCATAGGTTCTTGGTGAATCCGGAAGGGGAGGAAAAAAAACAACGTTGAGCCAACGTTGAGTTTGCGGTGGGAAACGTTAGACCAACGTTGGTGCTACGTTCCATGTTTAGCGGTTTTCTTTAAGCCACCTCTGGTCATAATCCCGCGATGTAATATCCCACCCCAGCGCCTGCACACGCGCTGATTTAAATGCTCCATCTCCCCCCGTGTCCGATCTCACTTTTCTGTTCATGATAATTAATTTACATTTAGTCCTGAGATTCGCTCCCAAAGGTAATCGAGCTCGCGCCTGCGCAGGTGACATGGATTTTTTTCCATCATAGTTGCCCAATGATAATTATCGTTATAATGTACCGTGCGACGCTCCGGAAAGTAAGACTCACCCCAAACATATATCCCCCGTATCGGCATGACAGACTGTTGGGTCAAGTGCTGTTAGCGAGCACCTCTTAAAGCACGGCACACGAGAGGGTGGGTGGCCAGCACCACGGCCGGCCGCCTTTGTCTCCCTCGTGGCAATGTTCACACACTGCACCAGGTACTCATTTGAGGCTGAGTTTACCTAGGGGAGGCCCAGGACCGGTTTAGATATTCGTCACTGATTATGTGTTGGCCGCGAGCGGGAATCGAACTCAGGTCGCCGGGTTCGTAGCGTGGCGCGCTAACCGCTACACTCACAACACACCTATGGGACTGTAGGAGACACACACCTGCAACGTTTTTGCTTTTGAATACAATTCGTAGATAAAAGTGCTTCTCGTGATCGGAGTACTACAGTTTTTACGGTAGATCACCATTGTGGTGTCATTTGCGGGGTTAAACCCACGTAGGCTTTCGCGACCAATATCATTCATAATACAGGGGTTGTTGTTTTTTTAAGTGAGGGTTTAACGACACATTTATATATTTAAGCGATCTAACACCCCCCCCCCCCCCATCAAAAAAAATAAACTTTTTTATAAACTCCCATTTACAGTCACAACGTTAATGCCCAATTAATTATACAATGATTAACAACCGACCACACATATTCTTGGTTCTTTCGGTTAAGTCACGTATATTTGTATTATATTATTTTATATTTTTATTATTTTATTGTTTCCCTTCCACGTGACTTTACCGAAAGAACCAAGAATATGAATCCCTGCGGTCACGAAAGCTTCAAATCTAAATTTAACCGACCACACGTTGCGAGGGCGAATCCAGGGTCTACCCAAAAATTCTACGTCACGCGCTCCTCGACGTTTTGAACACGGGACCTCCATCAGCGGTTTGTCTACTCGCAATACCTCCCGTGTCGCAATGCCGCCCCTAAGGTCCCGTCTGTCAAACTCGAACCGGGTCTGGCTGGCCTAAACACCGACGATGAGAACCGCGGTGGGTAGAAACCCGGGCCCAATGCCCTTCTTGCGTTGAGCGATTTTTTTCACTGAGTGTAAATAATGATAATAATGATAATACGCGCAGGAAAAGGTATACTGCTTCTACGGATTTTAACGTCACTTTATTTTACCAGATTTAGCAATCCCCATCTCCACGTGCTATACGTACACATACAAGCATCAGTCTACTTCAAGTGTCTATGCACACCCTTTTTTTTTGTTCTGACTATTTTTATTTTAGCAGGTCAGGCCCACTCAGCTATTTGGTAATTGTATTTTGTAAGCTGGAGAGACGGACATTTGGAGGTGACATTGGTCTGTTTTATATATATGTTCTTAACATATACATGAAAGATGCTTACGACTTCGGTATGCTAAGAACTCTTACACGGTAATTTCTTGAGAGCAGACGACAGAAATAGACGCTCCCAATGTGGAACCGTGTAAGCGTTTTGACATTTATAATACATGAACTCTGTTCATTATTAGTGGCAACCGAGCACTTAACCCTACATTCTTTCAAGGTCTGTTTGCTGCCGATAATCCTTCGAAGGAATATATTCCTGCATCAGCTTTATCGCCAAATATCACGGTGTTTTCACGATGTCTCGAAACGTTGTCTCCAACGTAGGCCAATCGAATATTGCGACTGCCACCTCTTCTCTGCCACCGAAGAAGAGCCACTGGCACGAGAACGAAGCCTCCTGCTGCCCGTTTCTTATCGAGAGGGCCCGAGCCTCTAGGAACAACGGGCGAGTTCACCAGCATTGGTTTTAAGGAAGTCAAAACCCTGCCACTGTTCACCCTGTTAGCCTCACCTGACACAATTCACGACATCACCTATTGCCTAAAACCCATAGCTTGACCACTAACCTAGACTTTCAGCGCTTTGATCTCACGCGATTTTGAACCGCACCTACAATCTGAGCGAATTTTCCTTTCAGCTCGTCTCAACAGATTTCAACTAAAACGTGGTGAGGTCCAGGCCGTGCCACTTGTTTTCGCTCGGCCAGGAACATCCTGGCAATGTTCTGGACGGGGCAGATCCTTCGTCCGCTGCAATGGCTTTTTGCCGCGTACAATTACGATGGAACCGTCACATCGTCGGTGGCTTACACTGAGCGACCTCGTGCCACGGGGTCTCAACGTCGTATTTGCCACGGACGGTCACGCGATTTTTAATAACGTAATACAAAACAAAAACTATGGTGCCGTTGATGATGACGATGCTGCTGCAGCAGCGAAATAATCTGGAAGTGTTCTGACTTGAGCATCGATCCATTTATCAGCAAGTCCGCTTCACAACCCGACCCCTAAACGCCCGTGGCGAGCGCGTTGTGACATTTCCAGCCAATTACCAACGCGCAAACAGCCCTCAACCCTCCCCCAGGCTTCCCGATGGTGACCTCTCGATCGCTGTCGGTGGCTGACGTGTAACTCACCTGGGCGGAGGGTAGGCCGAGCTGGGCTGTGGCGAGCAGGTCGCGCACACAAGCAATAGACACACAGTCCGCCGAGCCCACATCGTTGAAGATGAACCCGGGAGACGGACCGAGAAGATGCCGACGGAAGAACGCCGCGCGTAGATTTGAGAGACGGATGACGCTTTGAGCGGACGGTGGCAACGAGAGAGTTCACGGAGCCAGACGCCAACACAATCTGAGAGATTGCAAACGAATAGAAGAAGGAGGAGGAGGATGAGGAGAGAGAGAGAGAGAGAGCAGAGACAGGCACTCAAGGCCACCGCGACTGGGAGCTGCACGGAAGCGACACGAGAGAAGGGACGAGAGGCCCCGCGGGAGAACGAGAGTCGAGTGGCTCGAGAGCCGGAGTGCCGCTGATGGCTTGAGAGAGAGAGGAGGTGGTGGTGGTGGGGGGAGGGCTTGAATTCGCTGACGGCCAGAAGAATACGCGACTCCTACCCACCGTCACTCTCGCGCGCAACTTTTTAAACGATTTTTCTGTAGGCGTGGCCAATGTGAGATAATTAATTAGGCTAAAAGGACGGGGGGGCAGAGGGGGTGGGAAGGAGTGGGCGGGGTGGAGGGATGGGGTGGGGTGGGGGATTTGGTTTGGGAGGGAGGGGAAAAGGAGGCAGAGGGCGTGAACTCGATGTAGGGTCGGGAGTTATCATTTTAGGAATCTATCGAACTCCATCGCCCCCCCCACTCTCCCCTAGACATCACCCCCCACCGGATGCCACACGCCAATGACGTCACTGCACGACGTTTCTTTTTTATAATTATTAGTAGTAGCATGTGCTCTCTGTAACCTCATGGGAGAGAAAGAGAAAATGCAATTAGTAAATCACTTTGAACGAGACGTGGTAAGTCGCTTTGTACCCTGCCGTGATAACGCATTGATGCGTGCGGTGCGTTTGCGTGCCTTGTGTGGCTGTCGTGTGCCGTGCGGGCCTTCATTGGTGTGCTGCGACTCGCGAACAGCGCTTGCCCCCTGCCGAACGTCTGTCAAGGCTATACGGGGGGGGGGGGGTGCGGCAGTGCCGGATGAAGCGAGTGCGGGGCCTGTAGCATGATGTCCTAAAGGGGCCCTACATAAAATAAAAATAAAAAAACACGTAAATATTAAAACACGCATTTTTTTTACTTGCATAGTAAAGTAATTGCATTTTTTTCATTTGCTATACAGCCAGATAATACGACAAATCGCTCACCTTAAACACCCAGTTGTTCATAAAATTTGAAGGCGGTATAGTACTATAGTAATAGAGGAAGTGCTGAATCACTGAATCGGAATTGATAGCTTGAAAGCATTTATAGCACGGGGTCCTTGAAAGTGCCGGGCCCGAAGCTAGCTACATATGTAGCTACTTGTGCTACTAGGATAATCCGGCACTGCTGGGGGGGGGGGGGGGGGTGGGGGTGGGTCTTTGTCTATGTGGCCGTGAAATGAGAGGAAGGAAGGGAGGAAGCGAGCGAGCGAGCGAGCGGGAGACGGAGGCGCTGCGCGTGCAGGAGGAGACGAGGCAATGTGGGGGGACGGAACGCCCGTAGCCGAGTGTGAACCTGTCACCGAATGGTTACCGGCGCGGTTTACATCGATCATTTGTCGACTGCTGCTGCTGCTGCTGCGTCGGCAGTGGCGTGACAAGCACGACTAGCAACACCAGATTGACGCGAGCACTTTGTGCGTGTCGGTGTGTGCGCCATGTAGAAGGGGCCTTTGGCCCGAAACGTCTTTCTGTGTGTTTTTTTTTTAATTTGATTTACCACGGTGTTATTGACGAGCTTGTTGAGTCAATTGTGGGCAAGGAGACGTCTCACCGAGAAGATGACTCTCCAAGCGGTGTCATCTAACGGTCACAATCAGATTTTCGATTTAAAGCTTTCGTGACTGCAATGATTCATCTTCTTTGGTTCTTTCGGTAAAGTCACGTAGAATGAGAATAAAATAATAAATTGATAAAATAAAATAACACAATAATATTCTCACGACGTTTCGGCCACAACACAAGCGGCCTTCATCAGGTGAAGGGACGAGACTGTCTGGTAGGACAGCGCTGGAGTGAAAGAGCCACGTTCAGGTCACAGCTTAAAGGTCGCGGTCTGAGCTTGGCTGTATTTCACTCCAGTTCTGTCCTCGAGACAGTCTGGTCCCTTCACCTGATGAAGGCCGCTTGTGTTGTAGCCGAAACGTCGTGAGAATATTATTGTGTTATTTTATTTTATCAATTTATTATTTTATTCTCATTCTACGCGACTTTACCGAAAGAACCAAAGAAGATGGGTCACAATCAGGGCTGGCTGTCGAAGCGTCCAGAGGTGTGCTCGTCGTGTGTATATCGAACTTCTTTTGCACCGTACGTAGCCAACCGCGCTGATCGGAGGCTGCACCCATGGTTGCACTCCTGTCCGACACGCGACGCACGGACAGAGCTGGTGCGCGAAACGTCGTTCTGCATTGCTCGGGAGAGTGTTAGAACTGAAATCAATCTCGCTTTTTAGCAAAATTGAAATGCGACTTGAAAGGAAAACATCGCAGCTCGGCGTTCCCACGCGGACGCCGCGAAACGTCACGGCTCTGACGCAGGTTCAAATGACAGCCAACAGGACACCTTCAACAACGAGCCGGCAATAATGTACGCATGTGTCCATGATGGACTTCTTTCGCACCGTACGTAGCCAACCGTGCGAATCGGAGGTGCGGGGGGGGGGGAGGACAGCAGACTAAACACAAAAGCAGTTTTTTTTTAAAATAAATTAGTTTTCAATGTAGCTGATCATTTAAAAGTACATCGCTCCAGTGGCCTCGACATATCGAAAGGAAGGAGCGTTCCAGGCGGCCGCAGAAGCGCATCTGAAAGCGCCACGCGACGTTTGCGGTGACCGCCGCCGTCTTAGCTCGACGGCTTAGCAGCCAAAAGCCGCCGCCGCCGCCGCTGCTGCTGTCGACGATGACCCGGAGTGTTGCGTGATGATGATGGTGGTGGTGGTGCTCTTTGCTCCTTGACGCCATCGGCGACGTATCGTGGATCATTCGCGGCAAGCACTTTGTGCGTAACGAGCGCGAGTAGTCGGCTATGAATGAATTGCTGCGGTAGTATCAGAACGTCAACGCATCTTTTATTTTATTTTTATTTGCCGTGACACACCCACGGCACGGTGGGGGGGAGGGGGGGGCCAAGTCGAGGAAACGACGCTTGGAGAGAGAAAGTCCCAATCACTGACAAGGAGGAGGGCTCTGCTTAAAGATGAGGAGCAGGAAACGTGTGTTGTTGTTGTTTGTGGTTAGTTTGTTGTCCTTCAGCCGCACCTCCGATTTGCACGGTCGGCTACGTAGGGCGCCGCGGTGGCTAGGAGATGTTAACAACCTCGCCTGGTATGCAGGAGGTCGTGGGTTCGATCCCGACCCTGACGCCTGCTGCTGTATATTTGGAGTTTGCGTCTCTCTCATCATCACGGTGGCTAGGAGATGTTAACTTCCTCGCCTGGTGGACAGGAAGTCGCGGGTTCAATCCCGATCCTGACGCCTGCTGTATATTTGGGGCTTGTCTCTCTCTCGTCATCACGGTGGCTAGGAGATGTTAACAACCTCGCCTGGTATGCAGGAGGTCGTGTGTTCGATCCCGACCAATGACGCCTGCTGTATATTTGACATTTGCGTCTCTCTCTCCCCTTGGTCGCGTGTTTTTTTCCACTCTGCATTTAGAATCAACATCACGCGTTGTGGAGTATTTGGCTTCTGCACATTTCCACACGATGATAATCCAGTTCGTTGAGCTATCATTTGTGCTCGCCAGCTCGCTTCTGAAAAAAAGAGCTACACAGCCCGATGGGCCTGACCTGGTAAAATAAAATAAAACAGTAGTTTATGTACGGTGCGAAAGAAGCTCTAACATACACACAGGAAGGAATAAGTATAGCCCGCAAATGCGTCGATCTCACCGCGACATCTCCTCCGGCAGTTTGACGTCCTAGTTGATGCATTCCCTCCCTCCTTCGGCTGCCATTCAATCGTTATACTTGCCCACCGTCCACGCAATTGTCCGTAGCGGCGAGGGTCCGATTTCGTTGTCTGAGCGGTCAACGTTTTGTCCGCAAACCGCCCCATTCACGCGGTCCCTCTCCTGATGTCCCTCGAGTCGAATCCCAAAACAAAAAGCGTGACTCCCTTCATAGGCGCTGCTACTCGCTAACGGCACTTGCCCCAACAGTCTGTTGAGGCTATTTGGAGTGGGGTGGAGGTCTTTGCCATTGTGTGCGTGCGTGCGCACATTCACGGGGAGTGGTGGCGCAGCAGTTAGCGCACTGCAGAGTTCCGTTCAGCCCCTCGTTCGCGACCAACAAACGGTGAATGTTTGAACCGGTCCCGGGCGCCCTCCTAAGTCGACTCAGCCTTAATGCAGTGCCTGGCGCGGTGTGTACAGCAACCTCGGCCACTGGGGGGAGGTGGGGGGGGGGGCACACAAAGACGGCCGCGGTGGCGTTGGCCACCAAAGCCCCCTCCTCGTGTGCCGTGCCGGCCTTCATCAGCGCTCCTCGCTCACAGCACTTGCCCCAACAGTCCGTGAAAGGCAATAGGGGGAGGGGTGGTGAGAGGAGCGGGGGATCTTTGTCTTTGTGCGTGCGCACATTCATAAATTTGCTGCAAGTGTTCGAGCAAGAAGAACAACAACAATAACAACAACAAACAAAACAAAATCCATTACGCAGCAAAAAGCCACTGGCGTGGCGAGCAGGACGCACTCTCAATCTGAAATAATCACAGATCAGGGCTGGCGGGGCGAGTCACGGATCCCCCACCCCTCTTCTCCCCTCCCTCTCTTCCCCCCCTCTCCCCCCTCCTCTTCTCCCCCTCCTCTTCTCCACTTCCTCTTCCCCCCCCTCCTCCTCCCCTCTCCTCCCCCTCTCCCCCTCCTCCCCCTCTTCCCCCCCCCCCTCTTCTTCCCCCTCTTCCACCACTCTCCCCCTTCCTCTCCCCTCCTCCTTTCCCCCCCTCTTCCCTCCTCTTCTTCCCCCTCCTCCCCCCCTCCTCCCCCCCCCATCCCCCCTCGTCCCCCCTCTCCTCCCCCCCCACCCCCGGGAGAAGTTGGCACTGGGTCTTGGCGATGCCAACTACAATTCGTTGTGATTGCTACGGCGAATGAGTACTCGCACTAATCCACTTGGGCTCTCACGGTTTGGCCATCAAATCGCCGAGGGTGGGTGGCACGTGCCCAGACAATTCTGCTCGATACATAAAATTATCGTAGTGGGGGGGGGGGGGGGCACGGTGGAGAGCTGTTAACTCCGTCGCCTGGTATACAGGAGGTCGTGGGTTCGACCCCGACCCTGACGCCTGCTCTATATATGCAGTTCGCATGTCTCTCTCTCCCCGTTGTCGCGTGGATTTTTCTCCGTTTTTTCCCCTCCGCATTGACAATCGACACGCGTTTGGAGTATTTTGACTGCTACAGATTTCCACGCGATAAGCCACTTCATTGAGCTATCATTTGTGGCCAGGTCGCTTCTGGAAAAAAAAAGAGCTTCATTGCTCAGCGGACCTTACCTGGTAAAATAAAATAGTTTCCCTGCTGCAATTTAATTTGTGCAGTAATCACACAGAGAGAGAGAGATACATGATGTATGGGTGGATACTGCCAACTCCTCAAAATCTATGACATCATATCTCGTCTCAATGTAAACGTCAATTTATTTATCGTTTTTGTTACAACGTGCGTACCATTTTTTGGAGAAATTTCTTCATTCACGGCGCGCGGGTTACTCGCGGGAGATGCCGTTTAGAATAATAAATAATAAAGTTGCGACCATAGACGAGAGAAAGCAATTTGTACGAAAGGATCTATTTCGTTTGCGCAATTGCGAGAGGCCCACGTGACTGCGAGCGTCGTTCGTCCAGTGCCTGTGGGCCCGTGGCGTGCGACACGCACGGCGTGTTCTGTACGTTGAACTTCTTTCGCGCCGTACGTAGCCAACCGCTTCCGGCCTCTCTCACCGCCCCCCCTCCCCCCTCCACCCCTCGCCACCACCATCCATAGCTCGAGTGGCTACCTTGTATCGGAAAGAAGAGCGTTCCAGATGGCCGAAGGAGCGCATCTGAAAGCGAACTTCTTTCGCGCCGTACGTAGCCAACCGTGCTAATCGGAGGTGCGGGTGGGGTGGGGGAATGACAACAAACGAAACGCGCGCAAAAAAGCAGTTCTAAAGAAATTAGTTTTCCATGTAGATTTAAATGTGCAAAGCTCCCAGTAGTTTCATAATATCGGAATGAAGAGCGTCCCGTGCTCACTTAAAGCCACGGGCCCAGAGTGACTCGTGGCTCCATGACACGGACAAGGGAGAGGGAGGTTCTGGGTGGAGGCTAGGGGCGAGAGGGTAGGGGCAGGAGGGTTGGAGCGGTTAAGACGTCAAGCGTAGGCCGTTGTAAGTCAATCAGTATCATTATCTATGCTGGGAGGAATCCGATGAGCTATGAAGCTCTTCTTCCCCCCCCCCCTCCTCCCCACAGATGTCCAGTAAATAGATTAAGAGGCGGGATGAAGGGATTCTTTGGCTCGTGAAGGGGGGGTTCCGTGGTCAATGCAAAGGATAGGCGGAGCCTCTTTGAAGACAGGCCTCCTCGTTGAAGAAGGTGGAACGTTCCAGACGGCAGTTGCAGTGTGTACGGTATTGTATCGAAATCGGAATATGTATTCATTCTGGAGCAATCCGATGAGCTATCAAGCTCTTTTTCACGTATGTTTCCTTGGGGGCGGGTAAGAATGTGACAACAAACAGCACAACAACACGACATCAGCGCAGTGTACAGGAAAGGTAAATAGATCACCCCAAAACACACAAATACAACACTAAACCATGCCCTCCCTAACAAGGCAAAGCACCACGGCCGTATCCACTACATTTTTCAGAAGCCACAAATGATTGTTCAACAAAGTGCCCCATCATTTGGACATTTATAGCACACACCCAATGAGAGATGAAGCGGTCGAGTGGTGTGTCAAGTCGTCATAAAAAGAACTTCCATCTCATTGCATCGCCCAGGCCCCGGCTGTTTCGCGGTTAAAGGTTCACCTTCTAAAAACAAGCAAACAAACAACACAAAACCCACCTCTCTCTTTTTGCGTAATTCCATTAAGGAAATTAGGAGCAATCTCAGATTGTAAAGTGGACGTTCGATCCACCGTTTAATCATTGGAAATACAGTCAAATGTCCTCCTACTGGACGTTTGTGAGAGAGGTAAAAAAAGGCGCTTGATAGCTCATCGGATTTCTCCAGTATAAATAACTATTACGATTCTGAAAAGCTTTCAAGGATCGCTCGAATAGTGAACCATTCTGTGTAAGCATCATCATTATCATCATCATCATCATCGTCGTGAGCCATGATCAATCCACTGCTGGACGAAGGCCTCCCCATGCCCTCCGGCGTCATCTCGCACGAGCCTGCGATGAAATTTAGATGTCCCAGCGCCTCTACCCGAGCTCGACTCATTGCTGAAGCTCTTTCTGTCTCCGTGCAGCATATCCTTGACTCTCCCTCCTCCCCTTCCCGTGCTACATTCATTAGGGTATCTGTCTCCTCGCCTTCCATGGAGATGCACGTTAGCTGGCGACGTTTGTTTCGCGCGCACGCACGCACGCACAAACTCGAGCACCCCTTCTCTCGGGCTAATACTGCACCTTCACAAGATGGTTATTGTCGTTAAGTGGAGTATCAGAGAGCCCGGTGATTTCATGAAGCACCCGTATTGTTATCATTATAGCAGTTGCTAAAGTCTCACACAATATTATTATTTTATTGCCAATGATGGCTCAGGTGCCGATGTGTAGAATGGGGGGTGGGGGGGGAGAGAAAAAAAATCCGTTTTCGTTTGGGCCAAGGAACGCGCTCCGTGTTTTAACAAACATTTTTTTGATACAAATCGGTGCCGTAAGTCAACGGAGGAGGCATTCTGCAAAACAATCTCACGAAATGGGAGTTCATTCCCTCCCTGTGCTTTGGAAATTACTTACGATGATCACATTTCAATTCCAAGCGCACGGTTGCCACTTACAAGGCGCTGCCTCGAGCCAAGGGTTTTTGGGGCTGCAGGCCTTTAATTATGGATAGTGCCTTGGACATTTCAGGGTCTCTCCCTCTCTTCCCTCGCCTTCTCGCCCATCCCTTCGCCTGTCCCCCTCCCCTCATCCCCTTCTCTCCGCTACCACCATAACTCAAACACGTCCGTGACCGCGCGCGTAGCGCTGCCCAATTTTGCCGCTCGTTGCGGAAGTGGTTCGTGGTTCGAATCCAGCGTCTGCCCCGATTATTACTTTCAAAGACTAAACTTTTTATTTTATTTGACCAGGTAAGGCCCACTGAGACCGTTGAGCTCTTCTGTCAGAAGCGACCTGGCCACAAAAATGATAGCTCCACGAAGTGGCTTCTCCATCACACGTGGACATTGAGAGCAGACAAATACTCTAAACGCACGCTGATTCTAAATGTGGAGGGGTGGGGGGGGGGGGAGAAACCTGGAGGACTCGAATAAAAATCCACGCGATCACAGGGAAAACATGCAAACTCCAAATATACAGGCATCAGGGATCGGGATCGAGCTCACGACCTCCTGTACACCGGGCGATGTAGTTAACATCTCGCCACCGTGGCACTGCCAGTGTAGTGGCCGTAACAACAACAACAACACCACCAATAATAATATTAGGCGCCGTCTGCTTCACAGTGGAACCTTGACATCTCCTGAACAGGTCAATTGTGTGACGGCGTTAGCGTCCACGTTTGCTCATTTCTAAAAGCACCCGCGAATATGCTCAATTGGGATTATTTACAGAGCAAATCATCGCCTCCCCCCCAGTGCCGGTAAAACTAGTGCGGGGCCTGTAGCATATGTTAAAAAGGGGCCCTAAATAATAATAATAATAAAAAAACATAAATATTAAAACACAAATTTTTCACTTGCATAGTAAAGTATTTTTTTTTTCATTTTGCTACACAGCCAGATGACACGACAAATCGCTAACCTTAAACACCCAGTCGTTCATAAAAGTTTAAGGCGGTGTAGTACTATAGTAATAGAGCAAGTGCAGAATCACTGAACTGGAATTGGTAGCTTGAAAGCATCTAGCGCGGGGCCTTTGAAAGTGCGGGGCCCGTAGCTACGACATATGTAGATACTACACATGTAGCTACTACACATGTAGCTACTACACATGTAGCTACTACACATGTAGCTACTACACATGTAGCTACTACACATGTAGCTACTACACATGTAGCTACTACACCAGTAGCTACTACACATGTAGCTACTACACATGTAGCTACGACATATGTAGATACTTTTGCTACTACTGCCCCACCCCTACTAACACACTAACTCTTGCAAATGAGACTCATCCTGGTCTCTTGAGTTCTCGCCTGGTTAAACGATGTAAACTTAAATACCCTCACCCCCAAGACATTGATCAATCAGTTTAACACGTAGGCTTTCGCGACCAATATTATTCATAATAAAGGTTTTTGGGTTAGATCGTGTTATTTATAAATGTGTCGTGACCCTCCACCACCCGACACGGCCAATCAGCAAAAATAGTGTCACGTTGACAAAAGACAATTAGTTCACTACTTTAGCCCACCGGTGTGTTGAAGAGTGAATCCACAACATTTACAGTTTGAATACGACGTTTCGCTGGTAATTACATCCAGCATCATCGGGCAATTTGCCAGAATGGCAAAGCCCTCACTTGCTCCCGGTCTTAAATAGAGCAGCAGGGTGACGTCAACATTTAACTCATTTCAGGTGCAGTAATTATATAATCGATTGGTAATCGGTCAATGGTTATAATTAGTAATGAGTTGTAACGTGTGTTATTGTGAATATATGCTACGTTGGTAATCCGTTAATTAGTATGTGTTTCCCCTATAAGGAATTGTAATATGTATTATTTAATAATACGCTACGTTGATAAATGCTCCCCTGTATAGCCTTGACAGACTGTTGGGGCAAGTGCTGTTAGCGAGTAGCACCTACGAGGGTCGTCACGGCCGTCAAGGAACACAAGCGGTAAAAAACATGTTTTTTTCCCCCATCAAAATACTTTAATTTACGTGGCACGTTTTATTTGAATTTGATTCGAGCATCAAGGCAAACGAGTCACGACCACGGAGCTGCAGTTGCTGCATTTTGCGAAGACGGAGCGCCCCCTACAGCGTTAAATGTTCGAGACCGTGAGCGTTAACGACGACGGGATTATAGATAGGGAATATAGCCTGGGTGCGACCGTGCGAGACAAATCAAATATTATTGCAGCCCCACCTGACCGATTTCCCCACCACCTGAGCTGATAACGTCGTTACTGCGCCACTGTGCAGTGACACTATTTGTTGTGATCATTTGACCAGGGCCGCGATGTTCAATTTAGTCGGGCGGTGCTGGTTAATGCACGTGGCCCGCAATTCAATGCTGCGGAGACAGCAGCGAGGGTTGGTTGATCACCGCACAGATGTTGTGAAACTTCCCTTCCCGTGGGCGTCGAGTGGAAGCCATTCCCTTGCTCGCCAGGGGAAGGCAGTACACTGCAACAAAAATGTGTACTCCACCTGTTCCATCTGTACAGAAAAGAGCATTGCCCCATCGCTCGCCTGAGTATTCCCCAGGTGCTCCGGTTCGCCTCTTGCATGTCAGCACTCAATAATTGGCCGGCGACACGTTGGTATATAGAGAACCGCAGAGCTTGGGCAACTCAGAACATGTATTTATACTGGAGGAATCCGATGAGCTATCAAGCTCTTTTTTTTCACAGATGTCCGGTAATGTCGGCGGTGCCGGCTCCTCGCCGCGTGGCTGCTGCCGCCTTCTCGCTCGTCAGTGGTTCCTCTTCCTGCCGCCTCTAAGTCGCTCACCCCCTCTCTCTCTCTCTCTTTGAGTCGTCCTCTCTCTCTCTCTAAGTCGCTCACCCTCTCTCTCTCTCTCTGAGTCGTCCTCTCCCTGAGTGGTCGCCTCTCTCTCTCTATCTAAGTCGCTCACCCTCTCTCTCTCTGAGTCGTCCTCTCCCTGAGTGGTCACCTCTCTCTCTCTCTAAGTCGCTCACCCCCTCTCTCTCTCTCTTTGAGTCGTCCTCTCCCTGAGTGGTCGCCTCTCTCTCTCTCTAAGTCGCTCACTCTCTCTCTCTCTCTCTTTGAGTCGTCCTCTCCCTGAGTGGTCGCCTCTCTCTCTCTCTTTGAGTCGTCCTCTCCCTGAGTGGCCGCCTCTCTCTCTATCTAAGTCGCTCACCCTCTCTCTCTCTGAGTCGTCCTCTCCCTGAGTGGTCGCCTCTCTCTCTCTATCTGAGTCGCCCTCTCTCTCTCTTTGAGTCGTCCTCTCCCTGAGTGGTCGCCTCTCTCTCTTTCCCTCTCTCTGAGTCGCCCTCTCTCTCTCTCTGAATCGTTCTGTCTCTTTCTCTCTTTGAGTCGTCCTCTCCCTGAGTGGTCGCCTCTCTCTCTGAGTCGCCCTCTTTCTCTCTCTGAATAGTTCTGTCTCTCTCTCTCTCTGAGTCGCCCTCTCTCTCTCTGAATAGTTCTGTCTCTCTCTCTCTGAGTCGTCCCCTCTCGAGCCGGACAAGCCCTCTTGTACCAGCGTGGACGGCACCCTCATGTTCACCTTCTGAAGCGCTCGCTCGTCACCGTGGCGTGCGCGATGAACACCACCACCACCACCACGTGGCTTCTCTTTCGTGTTGTGCGCGGTGCATTTAGCGCCGCAACGCGTGGACTTATAGCGTTTGTTTTATTTGTGTTTGCTGGTGACTTTGTGTATTTCATATCGGAATCGCCTCCAGTGCTGTTGCTGCTGGCGTCAATAAAAGTTGTTTAAAAGTCTCTCTCTGAGTCGTCCTCTCTCTCTGAATCGTTCTGTCTCTCTCTCCTTCTCTGAGTCGCCTACCCCCCCCCACCCCCTCTCTCTCTCTGTCAGTCCCTCTCTACGAGAGCGAGCGACTACTTCAACTGCGCCGTGGCGGCTTGTTCCATCCAACCCCGAACCTTCCAACCCTTTAATACAACTTGGAGAGGCCGCGATCAGGACGGCGCACGTGTGCCCGGATGCGTGCGCGCGCGAATCGCTGGGTCCACCTAGCGGCGCGCGCGCACGAGTTCACGAATGCCGCCTGGCTTACGGAGAACGTCGATGGCCCCGCCGCCTCTTGCTTCATCGGCGCACCCGTTTTGCCGCAAGCGTGGCTCACGCCGCTCGAATTAATCTCAGCGCGTGTGGGGGGAGGGGGGGGGGTAGTGAATCACATCGCTGGACGGAGGAGGCAAGTAGCTATTTAGATCGTCGGCCGTCTGGAACGTTCTTCCGTTCGATATTAAGAAGCCGCCACTGCGGGCTACGGCGCTTTTAAATCATCTCGATTGACAAACTCATTTCTTTAGAACTGTTTTGTGTGTGTGTGTAGTTTGTTGTCCTTCCCGCCGCACCTCCGATTAGCAGCGTTGGCTACGTACGGCGCGAAAGAAGTTAAACATTCGTAAATACAGGCAACATTTGATGCTTTTCATCATCACCCCCGCTTGATATAGGGTCATTGCCTGAAACAATTCCCAGCCAATGTCTACGAGCGACGATCGATCTCTGAGCACCCCCGCACCGCCGATGAGCACGGTTGGCTACGTGCGGTGCGAATGAAGTTCAACATGTATATAGAGAACGCCCCCTGTACTGCCCCCCCCCTCCCCCCGTATCACCCTGTTCCACCCCTCCTCTCTATAGCGCATGTAGAAGGGCCATAGCTCAGCCCCCATCAGAGCTGCCCCTACGGCTGTTGTCCGATTGGGCTTTTACACTCCTGCATGTCTAGAGGCGGTGTTTCTCAAACGAATCAAACCAGCCGATGCAAACATTTCCTAGCCCCCCTCCTACCCCCCCCCTCTCCTAACCCTGGTGACAAAACGCATTCACTTCTCTCTCTCTAAATACCACTCATACAAAGTTATGAATATTACCAGAACATAAAAAAACAATTAACGCAGCTATGTATATATTTTTAGGGGTGGCATTTTTGACCGCGGCATTAGGGTCATATTCTTTGGGTCTTTCGATAAAGTCACTTAAGATAGGTTGAAAGAAAATAACAAAAACACTACTACGTTTCGATCACAACACAAGCGATCGTCATCAGGAGGAGAAAAAAATCCTGCAGTCACGAAAGCTTTAAGTCAAGCAATAGGGTCGTTTAATCAAGGGTAGTTTACCAAACTTCACGTTTTTTTTCTCAATTAAACAGCGTGAGTGGTCAATCATGAATTGACGTCCCAAAAAAAAAAACACACACACACAAAAAAAGGTCGCCATGAACGTTACCATCATTGTGCGGATGGAAACTGCGTTAGAGACGCAGCACCGCGGCACAACCCTCGAGGATTCTTCACCGATCATCCGGAACCGACCGACATCTCAGATGGGCATCTGACGGGTTTTTTTTTGTGTGTGTGTGTGACGTCCCCCCACTTCGAAACCAACACCCTGCTGTGCGCGGCGGTGCAGACTTCCGGGCGTGGCCTGCAGACGGCACTCTCATCCCATTCATTGATCCGACGAATACGTTGATCTTTTCATAAAATGCCATCGCTTTCACGCGCTGAAAACACGCGCAACCGCCTTCCCATGAATGTACCCACCGCACGACAGCTGCTGGGGGTCGAGCTGAGCTCGACAATCTCGCGGGAAATTCTACAAACGACTCGCAAATAAGTTGTCCACCAACTTGCGATCGGCTTGTAAATAACTGGTTTAACAATATCATCCAAAATGCAAGGGGGGGGGGGGGGTTTGTTTGGGTTAGATTGCCTAAATATAGATGCGTCGTGCAAACCGCCACCACCCGACACGGACAATCGGTAAGGCTTGTCACGTGAACAGAACGTGACCAATCCGATACAAGCTCAGCCTCAATCTTGATTTGAAGCTTTCGTGACTGCAGGAATCCATACTCTCTGGTTCTTCCGGTAAAGTCACTTAGGTAGAAGAAAAAATAATAATAAATGATGATGATAATAATAATAAAAACTACGACGTTTCGGTCGCAACACAAGCGTCCGTCATCAGGTGATATGGGTCCTCACGTCCGTCATCAGGTGATGATGACGGACGCTTGTGTTGCGACCCGAAACGTCGCGTTCTGTTTTTTATCTCTGCGTGAGAGTATGGTTCAGCCTCCACTGGTGTGTTGGAGAGCAAATCCACAACAATTTGACCAGCGTGCAACCCAGCGTTTTTTCGCCCGCATTGCATCGAAATGGCATGCGTGGCCATTCAGTGATTGAGAACCGACTCCCGATCGTCTTGTGATGAACATCGATCCGGCTTTGCCATCGTCCCTTGTGACAAAAAAAACAAACAAATTTAGACGACAAAAAAAATAAAACGCGGTCAAACTCACAAGCGTAAGAATGACGAACGCGTCATCGCCACGTGACTTAATTACTACTCTCAAACCTGTCATTAACGTATGCCGAACGTGAGGACCCACATATATGTTTGGTACGAGTTGGCCACAGGTTACTCACAAGACGATTGTGTACGTCGGCAACTCTCTTAATGAACGCGGTGACTGTCCTGTCGGGTGCGTCCTTGAGAACGACGCAATTTTACATACAAATGTCGTCATTGTTGCTGTATTATCTTCAGAATCAGAATATGTATTTACACGGGGGGAAATCCGATGAGCTATGAAGCTCTTTACTCACAGACGATCCTCCCTCCCGTTCGCATTCACTTACACCCCCCCCCACCCCCGCCTCTCATCCAACGTACAAACCGGACAGAGCTAATGCATTGCTTGTCAAATCTACAATCTGAACAACCCCCGAAGGAATTCCACCGATCACCAATGAGAGAGTGCCCGTGTGCGATTACAAGTTAGCGCGGAAACAATAATTAAGGGACGCAAATGAACGCGATGAGCTAGATGTGGGGAAAGGGAAACCCTCGTGTCCGCCCCATTATGGCTTCAGTGCGATCAGGACGCTGCTGCGCTGTCGACATCTGCTAATCGCTAAAACGCAGAAGCAGGCCAACGGGGATCGTAATCGTGCGGGATTCCGGAGGCCCATGGCCTTCTGTCGCGCGTAATAACCCAGACAACGCGACGCATTCGTCAACGGCAGCGTGTGTGTGTGTGTGTGCGGCCTTATAAAGGAAAGGAGAAAGATGTAATGGTCGACGTTTCGGGCAATGGGCCCTCCTTCAAGAGCAGCGTCTCACTCCACTCCTGCCACTCACTCCATCCCACGCCCCACTTCTCACTCGGGTAACAATGCACGGCATATACACAGGGTGCTTAAAAAAAATATGGGACTATCGTTTTTAATGGAAAAAGAGACGGATAATAACACACTGTAACATGGTGACAAATATATTCTTGGTTCTTTCGGTAAAGTCACGTAGAAGGGAAACAATAAAATAATAAAAAATGTACATTGTTTTATATTTTTTTAAGATTATGAATCCCTGCAGTCTCGAAAGCTTTAAATCAAAACTTTGAATAAAAAAATGATGACAAATGCAGTGTTAATCGCTTCGAAAAGTCAAAGAGTCTCCCACTTTGTTCGCCATCGTTGTCAACACGTGGCCTGGAATCTTCTCCCGGTGATCTCCAGAGCCTCGGAGGCAGCGGCACGTGTCACACGGCTTTGTTGAAAATTCTCCGAAGTGTTAACATTTTTTTGAAGCACGCTGCATATATCATCCACACTTGGAGCGGTGTTAGCCATGCCCGTGGCCTGTAACCCAGCACTGGCGGATGCAGCGAGGCAGCACCGTGACGAGCGTGGGTCAGGGGGGTGCCTTGCCCCACCTGGTGGCCAACGTTACGAGTTGGGGTCCCCTTTGACAACGACCATGAGATATATTTTGAACAATTTTGGTATTGGAAGTAATTGGGGCGGGGGGGGGGAAGGGTTTACAGGAAAGAAACGCAACGAAACAAACTTAATTTGCGTTGATAAACAGTAACTAGAGTTAAACAAAAATAAAACATTGGGCATATAACTCCATTTCTGGGATATTTATTTCACAAGATACGCGTCAATTATATTGCAAAGACGTTCTACTTCATAATAAAGGTTTTTGGGTTAGGTCGCGTTATTTATAAATGTGTCGTAACCCTCCACCACCCGACACGACCAATCAGCAAAAATAAAGTGTCACGTTGACAAAGACAATTAGTTCACTACTTTAGCCCACCGGTGTGTTGAAGAGTGAATCCACAACATTTACAGTTTGAATACGAGGTTCTACTTACTACTCCAAAGGAACTGTCGTGGCTGCATTTTGCATGAGACGGAGCGGCCCCTACAGCGTTAAATGTGCGAGACCGTGAGTGTAACGACGCCACGTGATTAGGGCAAGAGGAGCCGCGATATAGAAACAGCCTCTAGGTGCGACCACGCGAGACAAATCAAATATTGGGGGGCCTCCACCTGACCGATTGTCGCACCCGCCTGAGCTGATGTCGTTACTACGTCACTGATTATGTCGTCACTTCGTCACTGATGATGTAGTTACTACACCACTGATAATGTCGCTTCTACGTCACTGATGATGTAGTTACTACGCAACTGATAATGTAGTGACCACGCCACTGATAATGTAGTTACTACACCACTGATAATGTAGTTACTACAACACTGATAATGTAGTTACTACATCACTGATGATGTAGTTACCACGCCACTGATAATGTAGTTTACTACACCACTGATAATGTAGTTACGAAGCCACTGATAATGTAGTTTACTTCACCACTGATAATGTAGTTTACTACACCACTGAAAATGTAGTTACTACGCCACTGATAATGTAGTTTACTACACCACTGATAATGTAGTTACCACGCCACTGATAATGTAGTTTACTATACCACTGATAATGTAGTTACCACGCCACTGATAATGTAGTCACTACACCACTCATAATGTAGTTACTACACCACTGATAATGTATTTACTACACCACTAATGATGTAGTTACTACTTCACGGGTAATGTAGTTACTACACCACTGATAATGTAGTTTACTACACCACTGATAATGTAGTTACTACACCACTGATAATGTAGTTACTACACCACTGATAATGTAGTTTACTACACCACTGATAATGTAGTTACTACACCACTGATAATGTAGTTACTACACCACTGATAATGTAGTTACTACGTCACTGATGATGTAGTTACCACGCCACTGAAAATGTAGTTTACTACACCACTGATAATGTAGTTTACTACACCACTGATAATGTAGTTACTACGCCACTGGTAATGTAGTTTACTTCACCACTGATAATGTAGTTTACTACACCACTGATAATGTAATTACTACGCCACTGATAATGTAATTTACTAGCACTGATAATGTAGTTACCAAGCCACTGATAATGTAGTTTACTACACCACTGATAATGTAGTTACCACGCCACTGATAATGTAGTTGCTATGCCACTTATAATGTAGTTACTACACCACTGATAATGTAGTTACTGCATCACGGATGATGTAGTTACTACGTCACTGGTAATGTAGTTACTACGCCACTGATAATGCAGTTACTACGCCACTTAAAATGGAGTTTACTACACCACTGATAATGTAGTTACCACGCCACTGATAATGTAGTTACTACACCACTGGTAATGTAGTTACTACACCACTGATAATGTAGTTACCATGCCACTGATAATGTAGTTTACTACACCACTGATAATGTAGTTACTATGTCACTGATAATGTAGTTACTACACCCCTGAAAATGTAGTTACTACGCAACTGATAATGTTACTACACCACTGATAATGTTGTCACTACGCCAGTGATAATGTAATCACTACGCCACTGATAATGCAGTTACTACACCACTGGTAATGTAGTTACTACACCACTGATAATATAGTTACTACACCATTGATAATGTAGTTTACTACACCACTGATAATGTAGTTACTATGCCACTGATAATGTAGTTACTATGCCACTGATAATATCGTTACTACGCCACTGATAATGTAGTCAGTACACTATTGATGATGTAGTTACCACACCACTAATAATGTAGTTACTACTCCACTGATAATGTAGTTACTACACCACTGATAATGTAGTTACTACTCCACTGATAATGTCGTTACTACACCACTGATAATGTAGTCACTACACCACTGATAATGTAGTTACTACACCACTGATAATGTAGTTACTACTCCACTGATAATGTAGTTACTACACAACTGATAATGAAGTCACTACACCACTAATAATGTAGTTACTACGCCACTGATAATGTTGTTACTACGTCACTGATAATGTAGTTACCACGCCACCGATAATGTAGTTACTACACCACTAATAATGTAGTTACTACGCCACTGATAATGTAGTTACTACACCACTGATAATGTAGTGACTACACCACTGATAATGTAGTCACTACACCACTGATAATGTAGTTATTACACCACTGATAATGTAGTTACTACACGACTGATAGTGTAGTTTACTACGCCACTGATAATGTAGTCACTACACCACTGATAATGTAGTTATTACACCACTGATAATGTAGTTTACTACGCCACTGTTAATGTAGTCACTACACCACTGATAATGTAGTTACTATACCATTGATAATTTAGTTACTACACCACTGACAATGTAGTTACCACGCCACTGATAATGTAGTTACTATACCATTGATAATTTAGTTACTACCCCACTGATAATGTAGTTACTACACCACTGATAATGTAGTCACTACACCACTGATAATGTCGTTACCACGTCACTGATAATGTAGTTACTACGCCACTGGTAATGTAGTTACTACGCCACTGATAATGTAGTTACTACACCACTGATAATGTAGTTACTACACCACTGATAATGTAGTTACTACGCCACTGAAAATGTAGTTACTATGCCACTGATAATGTAGTTACTACACCACTGACAAAGTAGTTACTACGCCACTGATAATGTAGTTACTATGCCACTGATGATGTAGTTACTACACCAGTGATAATGTAGTTACTGCACCACTGATAATGAAGTTACTACGCCAGTGATAATGTAGTTAACTACACGACTGATGATGTAGTTACTACACCACTGGTAATGTAGTTACTACACCACTGGTAATGTAGTCACTACACCACTGGTAATGTAGTCACTACGCCACTGATAATGTAGTTACTACACCACTGATAATGTAGTTACTACACCACTGATAATGTAGTTTACTACGCGTCTGATAATGTAGTCACTACACCACTGATAATGTAGTTACTACACCACTGAAAATGTAGTGACTACAACACTGATAATGTATTCACTACACCACTGATAATGTAGTTATTACACCACTGATAATGTAGTTATTAAACGACTGATAATGTAGTCACTATGCCACTAATAATGTAGTTACCACGCCACTGATAATGTAGTTACTACGTTACTGATAATGTAGTCACTACACCACTGATAATGTAGTTACTACACCACTGATAATGTAATTAGTATGCTACTGATATTGTAGTTACTACGTCACTGATAATGTAGTTACTACACAACTGATAATGTAGTTACTACACCACTGATAATGTAGTTACTACGCTACTGACAATGTAGTCACTACGCCACTGATAATGTAGTTACTACACCACTGCTAATGTAGTTTACTACGCCACTGATAATGTAGTTACTACGGCACTGATAATGTAGTTACTATGCCACTCATAATGCAGTTACTACACCACTGACAATGCAGTTACTACGCCATTGATAATGTAGTTACTATGCCACTGATGATGTAGTTACTACACCACTGATAATGTAGTTACTGCACCACAGATAATGAAGTTACTACGCCAGTCACAATGTAGTTTAATATACGACCGATAATGTAGTTACTACCTCACTGATAATGTAGTCACTACGCCACTGATAATGTAGTTACTACGCCACTGGTAATGTAGTTTACTACACCACTGATAACGTAGTTACCATACCACTGATAATGTAGTCACTACACCACTGATAATGTAGTTACTACAACACTGATAATGTAGTTACTACATCACTGATGATGTAGTTACCACGCCACTGATAATGTAGTTTACTACGCAACTGATAATGTAGTTTACTACAACACTGATAATGTAGTTACGAAGCCACTGATAATGTAGTTTACTTCACCACTGATAATGTAGTTTACTACACCACTGAAAATGTAGTTACTACGCCACTGATAATGTAGTTTACTACACCACTGATAATGTAGTTACCACGCCACTGATAATGTAGTTTACTATACCACTGATAATGTAGTTACCATGCCACTGATAATGTAGTCACTACACCACTTATAATGTAGTTACTACACCACTGATAATGTATTTACTACACCACTAATGATGTAGTTACTACTTCACTGGTAATGTAGTTACTACACCACTGATAATGTAGTTTACAACACCACTGCAAATGTAGTTACCACGCCACTGATAATGTAGTTACTACACCACTGATAATGTAGTTTACTACACCACTGATAATGTAGTTACTACACCACTGATAATGTAGTTACTACACCACTGATAATGTAGTTTACTACACCACTGATAATGTAGTTACTACACCACTGATAATGTAGTTTACTACACCACTGATAATGTAGTTACCACGCCACTGATAATGTAGTTACTACGTCACTGATGATGTAGTTACCACGCCACTGAAAATGTAGTTTACTACACCACTGATAATGTAGTTTACTACACCACTGATAATGTAGTTACTACGCCACTGGTAATGTAGTTTACTTCACCACTGATAATGTAGTTTACTACACCACTGATAATGTAATTACTACGCCACTGATAATGTAATTTACTAGCACTGATAATGTAGTTACCAAGCCACTGATAATGTAGTTTACTACACCACTGATAATGTAGTTACTACGCCACTGATAATGTAGTTGCTATGTCACTTATAATGTAGTTACTACACCACTGATAATGTAGTTACTGCATCACTGATGATGTAGTTACTACGTCACTGATAATGCAGTTACTACGCCACTGAAAATGGAGTTTACTACACCACTGATAATGTAGTTACTACACCACTGGAAATGTAGTTACTACACCACTGATAATGTAGTTACCATGCCACTGATAATGTAGTTTACTACACCACTGATAATGTAGTTACTATGTCACTGATAATGTAGTTACTACACCCCTGAAAATGTAGTTACTACGCAACTGATAATGTTACTACACCACTGATAATGTTGTCACTACGCCAGTGATAATGTAATCACTACGCCACTGATAATGTAGTTTACTACACGACTGATAATGTAGTCACTATGCCACTAATAATGTAGTTACCACGCCACTGATAATGTAGTTACTACGTTACTGATAATGTAGTCACTACACCACTGATAATGTAGATACTACACCACTGATAATGTAATTACTACGCTACTGATAATGTAGTTACTACGTCACTGATAATGTAGTTACTACACCACTGATAATGTAGTTACTACACCACTGATAATGTAGTTACTACGCTACTGACAAGGTAGTCACTACGCCACTGATAATGTAGTTACTACACCACTGCTAATGTAGTTTACTACGCCACTGATAATGTAGTTACTACGGCACTGATAATGTAGTTACTATGCCACTCATAATGTAGTTACTACACCACTGACAATGCAGTTACTACGCCACTGATAATGTAGTTACTATGCCACTGATGATGTAGTTACTACACCACTGATAATGTAGTTACTGCACCACTGATTATTAAGTTACTACGCCAGTCATAATGTAGTTTACTACACGACCGATAATGTAGTTACTACCTCACTGATAATGTAGTCACTACGCCACTGATAATGTAGTTACTACGCCACTGATAATGTAGTTTACTACACCACTGATAACGTAGTTACCACGCCACTGATAATGTAGTTTACTACGCAACTGATAATGTAGTTTACTACACCACTGATAATGTAGTTACGAAGCCACTGATAATGTAGTTTACTTCACCACTGATAATGTAGTTTACTACACCACTGAAAATGTAGTTACTACGCCACTGATAATGTAGTTTACTACACCACTGATAATGTAGTTACCACGCCACTGATAATGTAGTTTACTATACCACTGATAATGTAGTTACCACGCCACTGATAATGTAGTCACTACACCACTTATAATGTAGTTACTATACCACTGATAATGTATTTACTACACCACTAATGATGTAGTTACTACTTCACTGGTAATGTAGTTACTACACCACTGATAATTTAGTTTACAACACCACTGAAAATGTAGTTACCACGCCACTGATTATGTAGTTACTACACCACTGATAATGTAGTTTACTACACCACTGATAATGTAGTTACTACACCACTGATAATGTAGTTTACTACACCACTGATAATGTAGTTACTACACCACTGATAATGTAGTTACTACACCACTGATAATGTAGTTTACTACACCACTGATAATGTAGTTACCACGCCACTGATAATGTAGTTACTACGTCACTGATGATGTAGTTACCACGCCACTGAAAATGTAGTTTACTACACCACTGATAATGTAGTTTACTACACCACTGATAATGTAGTTACTACGCCACTGGTAATGTAGTTTACTTCACCACTGATAATGTAGTTTACTACACCACTGATAATGTAATTACTACGCCACTGATAATGTAATTTACTAGCACTGATAATGTAGTTACCAAGCCACTGATAATGTAGTTTACTACACCACTGATAATGTAGTTACCACGCCACTGATAATGTAGTTGCTATGCCACTTATAATGTAGTTACTACACCACTGATAATGTAGTTACTGCATCACTGATGATGTAGTTACTACGTCACTGGTAATGTAGTTACTACGCCACTGATAATGCAGTTACTACGCCACTGAAAATGGAGTTTACTACACCACTGATAATGTAGTTACCACGCCACTGATAATGTAGTTACTACACCATTGGTAATGTAGTTACTACACCACTGATAATGTAGTTACCATGCCACTGATAATGTAGTTTACTACACCACAAATAATGTAGTTACTATGTCACTGATAATGTAGTTACTACACCCCTGAAATGTAGTTACTACGCAACTGATAATGTTACTACACCACTGATAATGTTGTCACTACGCCAGTGATAATGTAATCACTACGCCACTGATAATGCAGTTACTACACCACTGGTAATGTAGTTACTACACCACTGATAATATAGTTACTACACCATTGATAATGTAGTTTACTACACCACTGATAATGTAGTTACTATGCCACTGATAATTTAGTTACTATGCCACTGATAATATCGTTACTACGCCACTGATAATGTAGTCAGTACACCATTGATGATGTAGTTACCACACCACTAATAATGTAGTTACTACTCTACTGATAATGTAGTTACTACACCACTGATAATGTAGTTACTACTCCACTGATAATGTCGTTACTACACCACTGATAATGTAGTCACTACACCACTGATAATGTAGTTACTACACCACTGATAATGTAGTTAATACACCACTGATAATGTAGTTACTACACCACTGATAATGTAGTTTACTACACCACTGATAATGTAGTTACCACGCCACTGATAATGTAGTTACTACGTCACTGATGATGTAGTTACCACGCCACTGAAAATGTAGTTTACTACACCACTGATAATGTAGTTTACTACACCACTGATAATGTAGTTACTATGCCACTGGTAATGTAGTTTACTTCACCACTGATAATGTAGTTTACTACACCACTGATAATGTAATTACTACGCCACAGATAATGTAATTTACTAGCACTGATAATGTAGTTACCAAGCCACTGATAATGTAGTTTACTACACCACTGATAATGTAGTTACCACGCCACTGATAATGTAGTTGCTATGCCACTTATAATGTAGTTACTACACCACTGATAATGTAGTTACTGCATCACTGATGATGTAGTTACTACGTCACTGGTAATGTAGTTACTACGCCACTGATAATGCAGTTACTACGCCACTGAAAATGGAGTTTACTACACCACTGATAATGTAGTTACCACGCCACTGATAATGTAGTCACTACACCACTGATAATGTAGTTATTACACCACTGATAATGTAGTTACTACACGACTGATAGTGTAGTTTACTACGCCACTAATAATGTAGTCGCTACACCACTGATAACGTAGTTTACTACGCCACTGATAATGTAGTCACTACACCACTGATAATGTAGTTACTACACCACTGACAATGTAGTTACCACGCCACTGATAATGTAGTTACTATACCATTGATAATTTAGTTACTACCCCACTGATAATGTAGTCACTACACCACTGATAATGTAGTTTACTACACCACTGATAATGTAGTTACCACGTCACTGATAATGTAGTTACTACACCACTGATAATGTAGTTACTACGCCACTGAAAATGTAGTTACTATGCCACTGATAATGTAGTTACTACACCACTGACAAAGTAGTTACTACGCCACTGATAATGTAGTTACTATGCCACTGATGATGTAGTTACTACACCAGTGATAATGTAGTTACTGCACCACTGATAATGAAGTTACTACGCCAGTGATAATGTAGTTAACTACACGACTGATGATGTAGTTACTACACCACTGGTAATGTAGTTACTACACCACTGGTAATGTAGTCACTACACCACTGGTAATGTAGTCACTACGCCACTGATAATGTAGTTACTACACCACTGATAATGTAGTTACTACACCACTGATAATGTAGTTTACTACGCGTCTGATAATGTAGTCACTACACCACTGATAATGTAGTTACTACACCACTGAAAATGTAGTGACTACCACACTGATAATGTATTCACTACACCACTGATAATGTAGTTATTATACCACTGATAATGTAGTTATTAAACGACTGATAATGTAGTCACTATGCCACTAATAATGTAGTTACCACGCCACTGATAATGTAGTTAGTACACCACTAGTTATGTAGTTACTGCACACCTGATAATGTAGTTTACTACGCCACTGATAATGTAGTCGCTACACCACTGATAATGTAGTCACTACGCCACTGATAATGTGGTTACTACACCACTGATAATGTAGTCACTACACCACTGATAATGTAGTTACTACACCACTGATAATGTAGTTATTAAGCCACTGATAATGTAGTTACTACACGACTGATAGTGTAGTTTACTACGCCACTAATAATGTAGTCACTACACCACTGATAATGTAGTTTACTACGCCACTGATAATGTAGTCACTACACCACTGATAATGTAGTCACTACGCCACTGATAATGTAGTTACTACACCACTGATAATGTAGTCACTACACCACTGATAATGTAGTTACTACACCACTGATAATGTAGTTATTACGCCACTGATAATGTAGTTTACTACACGACTGATAATGTAGTCACTATGCCACTGATAATGTAGTTACCACGCCACTGATAATGTAGTTACTACGTTACTGATAATGTAGTCACTACACCACTGATAATGTAGTTATTACACCACTGATAATGTAGTTACTACGCTACTGATAATGTAGTTACTACGTCACTGATAATGTAGTTACTACACCACTGATAATGTAGTTACTACACCACTGATAATGTAGTTACTACGCTACTGATAATGTAGTCACTACGCCACTGATAATGTAGTTACTACACCACTGGTAATGTAGTTTACTACCCCACTGATAATGTAGTTACTACGTCACTGATAATGTAGTTACTATGCCACTGATAATATCGTTACTACGCCACTGATAATGTAGTCAGTACACCACTGATGATGTAGTTACTACACCACTAATAATGTAGTTACTACGCCATTGATAATGTAGTTACTATGCACTGTTAATGTAGTTACTACAGCACTGATAATGTAGTTACTACTCCACTAATAATGTTGCTACTACACCACTGATAATGTAGTCACTACACCACTGATAATGTAGTTACTACACCACTGATAATGTAGTTACTACTCCACTGATAATGTAGTTACTACACCACTGATAATGTAGTCACTACACCACTGATAATGTAGTCACTACGCCACGGATAATGTAGTTACTACACCACTGACAATGTAGTTACTACGCCACTGATAATGTAGTTACTATGCCACTGATAATGTAGTTATTCCGCCACTGATAATGTAGTTTACTACACGACTGATAATGTAGTCACTATGCCACTAATAATGTAGTTCCACGCCACTGATAATGTAGTTACTACGTTACTGATAATGTAGTCACTACACCACTGATAATGTAGTTACTACACCACTGATAATGTAATTACTACGCTACTGATAATGTAGTTACTACGTCACTGATAATGTAGTTACTACACCACTGATAATGTAGTTATTACACCACTGATAATGTAGTTACTACGCTACTGACAATGTAGTCACTACGCCAATGATAATGTAGTTACTACACCACTGCTAATGTAGTTTCCTACGCCACTGATAATGTAGTTACTACGTCACTGATAATATAGTTACTATGCCACTGATGATGTAGTTACTACACCACTGATAATGTAGTTACTGCACCACTGATAATGAAGTTACTACGCCAGTGATAATGTAGTTAACTACACGACTGATGATGTAGTTACTACACCACTGGTAATGTAGTTACTACACCACTGGTAATGTAGTCACTACACCACTGGTAATGTAGTCACTACGCCACTGATAATGTAGTTACTACACCACTGATAATGCAGTTACTACACCACTGATAATGTAGTTTACTACGCGTCTGATAATGTAGTCACTACACCACTGATAATGTAGTTACTACACCACTGAAAATGTAGTGACTACAACACTGATAATGTATTCACTACACCACTGATAATGTAGTTATTACACCACTGATAATGTAGTTATTAAACGACTGATAATGTAGTCACTATGCCACTAATAATGTAGTTACCACGCCACTGATAATGTAGTTAGTACACCACTAGTTATGTAGTTACTGCACACCTGATAATGTAGTTTACTACGCCACTGATAATGTAGTCGCTACACCACTGATAATGTAGTCACTACGCCACTGATAATGTGGTTACTGCACCACTGATAATGTAGTCACTACACCACTGATAATGTAGTTACTACACCACTGATAATATAGTTATTAAGCCACTGATAATGTAGTTACTACAAGACTGATAGTGTAGTTTACTACGCCACTACTAATGTAGTCCCTACACCACTGATAATGTAGTTTACTACGCCACTGATAATGTAGTCACTACACCACTGATAATGTAGTCACTACGCCACTGATAATGTAGTTACTACACCACTGATAATGTAGTCACTACACCACTGATAATGTAGTTACTACACCACTGATAATGTAGTTATTACGCCACTGATAATGTAGTTTACTACACGACTGATAATGTAGTCACTATGCCACTGATAATGTAGTTACCACGCCACTGATAATGTAGTTACTACGTTACTGATAATGTAGTCACTACACCACTCATAATGTAGTTACTACACCACTGATAATGTCGTTACTACGCTACTGATAATGTAGTTACTACGTCACTGATAATGTAGTTACTACACCACTGATAATGTAGTTACTACACCACTGATAATGTAGTTACTACGCTACTGATAATGTAGTCACTACGCCACTGATAATGTAGTTACTACACCACTGGTAATGTAGTTTACTACCCCACTGATAATGTAGTTACTACGTCACTGATAATGTAGTTACTATGCCACTGATAATATCGTTACTACGCCACTGATAATGTAGTCAGTACACCACTGATGATGTAGTTACTACACCACTAATAATGTAGTTACTACGCCATTGATAATGTAGTTACTATGCACTGTTAATGTAGTTACTACAGCACTGATAATGTAGTTACTACTCCACTGATAATGTAGTTACTACACCACTGATAATGTAGTCACTACACCACTGATAATGCAGTTACTACACCACTGATAATGTAGTTACTACTCCACTGATAATGTAGTTACTACACCACTGATAATGTAGTCACTACACCACTGATAATGTAGTCACTACGCCACGGATAATGTAGTTACTACACCACTGACAATGTAGTTACTACGCCACTGATAATGTAGTTACTATGCCACTGATAATGTAGTTATTCCGCCACTGATAATGTAGTTTACTACACGACTGATAATGTAGTCACAATGCCACTAATAATGTAGTTACCACGCCACTGATAATGTAGTTACTACGTTACTGATAATGTAGTCACTACACCACTGATAATGTAGTTACTACACCACTGATAATGTAATTACTACGCTACTGATAATGTAGTTACTACGTCACTGATAATGTAGTTACTACACCACTGATAATGTAGTTACTACACCACTGATAATGTAGTTACTACGCTACTGACAATGTAGTCACTACGCCAATGATAATGTAGTTACTACACCACTGCTAATGTAGTTTCCTACGCCACTGATAATGTAGTTACTACGTCACTGATAATGTAGTTACTATGCCACTCATAATGTAGTTACTACACCACTGACAATGCAGTTACTACGCCACTGATAATGTAGTTACTATGCCACTGATGATGTAGTTACTACACCACTGATAATGTAGTTACTGCACCATTGATAATGAAGTTACTACGCCAGTTATAACATAGTTTACTACACGACCGATAATGTAGTTACTACCTCACTGGTAATGTAGTCACTACACCACTGGTAATGTAGTCACTACGCCACTGATAATGTAGTTACTACGCCACTGATAATGTAGTTTACTACGAGTCTGATAATGTAGTCACTACACCACTGATAATGTAGTTACTACACCACTGATAATGTAGTTTACTACGAGTCTGATAATGTAGTCACTACACCACTGATAATGTAGTCACTACGCCACTGATAATGTAGTTACTACACCACTGATAATGTAGTGACTACACCACTGATAATGTAGTCACTACACCACTGATAATGTAGTTATTACACCACTGATAATGTAGTTACTACACGACTGATAGTGTAGTTTATTACGCCACTAATAATGTAGTCACTACACCACTGATAATGTAGTTTACTACGCCACTGATAATGTAGTCACTACACCACTGATAATGTAGTCACTACGCCACTGATAATGTAGTTACTACACCACTGATAATGTAGTCACTACACCACTGATAATGTAGTTACTACACCACTGATAATGTAGTTATTATGCCACTGATAATGTAGTTTACTACACGACTGATAATGTAGTCACATTGCCACTGATAATGTAGTTACCACGCCACTGATAATGTAGTTACTACGTTACTGATAATGTAGTCACTACACCACTGATAATGTAGTTACTACACCACTGACAATGTAGTTACAACACTGATAATGTAGTTACTATGTCACTGAAAATATAGTTACTACACCACTGATAATGTAGTTACTACACCACTGATAATGTAGTTACTACGCTACTGATAATGTAGTTACTACACCACTGGTAATGTAGTTTACAACGCCACTGGTAATGTAGTTTACTACGCCACTGATAATGTAGTTACTACGTCACTGATAATGTAGTTACTACACCACTGATAATGTAGTTACTACACCACTGATAATGTAGTTACTACACCACTGATAATGTAGTCACTATGCCACTGATAATGTAGTTACCACGCCACTGATAATGTAGTTGCTACGTTACTGATAATGTAGTCACTACACCACTGATAATGTAGTTACTACACCACTGATAATGTAGTTACTACGCTACTGATAATGTAGTTACTACGTCACTGATAATGTAGTCAGTACACCACTGATGATGTAGTTACTACACCACTAATAATGTTGTTACTACGCCATTGATAATGTAGTTACTATGCACTGATAATGTAGTTACTACAGCACTGATAATGTAGTTACTACTCCACTGATAATGTAGTTACTACACCACTGATAATGTAGTCACTACACCACTGATAATGTAGTCACTACGCCACGGATAATGTAGTTACTACACCACTGATAATGTAGTCACTACACCACTCATAATGTAGTTACTACACCACTGATAATGTAGTTATTAAGCCACTGATAATGTAGTTTACTACACGACTGATAATGTGGTCACTATGCCACTGATAATGTAGTTACCACGCCACTGATAATGTAGTTACTACGTTAATGATAATGTAGTCACTACACCACTGATAATGTAGTTACTAAACCACTGATAATGTAGTTACTACGCTACTGATAATGTAGTTACTACGTCACTGATAATGTAGTTACTACACCACTGATAATGTAGTTACTACACCACTGATAATGTAGTTACTACGCTACTGATAATGTACTCACTACGCCACTGATAATGTAGTTACTACACCACTGATAATGTAGTTACTACACCACTGGTAATGTAGTTTGCTACCTCACTGATAATGTAGTTACTACGTCACTGATAATGTAGTTACTATGCCACTGATAATGTAGTTACTACACCACTGACAATGTAGTTACTATGCCACTGATAATGTAGTTATTACGCCACTGATAATGTAGTTTACTACACGACTGATAATGTAGTCACTATGCCACTAATAATGTAGTTACCACGCCACTGATAATGTAGTTACTACGTTACTGATAATGTAGTCACTACACCACTGATAATGTAGTTACTACACCACTGATAATGTAATTACTACGCTACTGATAATGTAGTTACTACGTCACTGATAATGTAGTTACTACACCACTGATAATGTAGTTACTACACCACTGATAATGTAGTTACTACGCTACTGATAATGTAGTCACTACGCCACTGATAATGAAGTTACTACACCACTGATAATAGTTACTACACCACTGATAATGTAGTTTACTACGCCACTGATAATGTAGTTATTACACCACTGATAATGTAGTTTCTCACGACTGATAGTGTAGTTTACTACGCCACTGATAATGTAGTCACTACACCACTGATAATGTAGTCACTACGCCACTGAAAATGTAGTTACTACACCACTGATAATGTAGTCACTACACCACTGATAATGTAGTTATTACACCACTGATAATGTAGTTTACTACACGACTGATAATGTAGTCACTATGCCACTGCTAATGTAGTTACCACGCCACTGATAATGTAGTTACTACGTTACTGATAATGTAGTCACTACACTACTGATAATGTCGTTACTACACCACTGATAATGTAGTTACAACACTGATAATGTAGTTACTATGTCACTGATAATGTAGTTACTACACCACTGATAATGTAGTTACTACACCACTGATAATGTAGTTTACTACGCCACTGATAATGTAGTTACTACACCACTGATAATGTAGTCACTACACCACTGATAATGTAGTTACTACGCCACTGAAAATGTAGTTACTACACCACTGATAATGTAGTCACTACACCACTGATAATGTAGTTACTACACCACTGATAATGTAGTTATTACGCCACTGATAATGTAGTTTACTACACGACTGATAATGTAGTCACTATGCCACTGCTAATGTAGTTACCACGCCACTGATAATGTAGTTACTACGTTACTGATAATGTAGTCACTACACTACTGATAATGTCGTTACTACACCACTGATAATGTAGTTACAACACTGATAATGTAGTTACTATGTCACTGATAAAGTAGTTACTACACCACTGATAATGTAGTTACTACACCACTGATAATGTTGTTACTACGCTACTGATAATGTAGTTACTACGCCACTGATAATGTAGTTACTACACCACTGGTAATGTAGTTTACTACGCCACTGAAAATGTAGTTACTACGTCACTGATAATGTAGTTACTACACCACTGATAATGTATTTACTATGCCACTGATAATGTAGTTACTACACCACTGAAACTGTAGTTACTACACCACTGATAATGTATTTACTATGCCACTGATAATGTAGTTACTACACCACTGAAACTGTAGTTATTACACCACTGAAAATGTAGTTTCTACCTTACTGATAATGTCGTTACTACACCACTGAAAATGTAGTTATTACACCACTGAAAATGTAGTTTCTACCTTACTGAAAATGTAGTTACTACACTACTGATAATGTAGTTACTACACTACTGATAATGTAGTTACTACACCACTGATAATGTAGTTACTACACCACTGATAATGTAGTTACTACACCACTGATAATATCGTTACTACACCACTGAAAATGTAGTTACTACACCACTGATAATGTAGTTACTGTGCCACTGATAATGTAGTTACTACACCACTGAAAATGTAGTTACTACACCACTGGTAATGTAGTCACTACACCACTGATAATGTAGTTACCACACCACTGATAATGTAGTTACTACACCACTGATAATGTAGTTACTACACGACTGATAATGTAGTTTACTAGGCCACCGATAATGTAGTCACTACACCACTGATAATGTCGTTACTACACCACTGATAATGTATTTACTACACCACTGATAATGTTGTTACTACACCACTGATAATGTCGTTACTACACCACTGATAATGTAGTTACTACACCACTGATAATGTATTTACTACACCAGTGATAATGTCGTTTACTACACCCCTGATAATGTAGTTACTACACCACTGATAATGTATTTACTACACCACTGATAATGTAGTTACGACGCCACTGATAATGTAGTTACTACACCACTGATAATGTAGTTACTAAACCACTGATAATGTAGTTACTACACCACTGATAATGTAGTTACTACACCACTGATAATGTAGTAACTACGCCACTGATAATGTAGTTACTACACCACTGATAATGTAGTTACTACACCACTGATAATGTAGTTACTACACCACTGATAATGTAGTTACTACACCACTGATAATGTAGTTACCACGCCACTGATAATGTAGTTTACTACGCCACTGATAATGTAGTTACTACACCACTGATAATGTAGTTACTACACCACTGATAATGTAGTCACTACACCACTGATAATGTAGTTACTACACCACTGATAATGTAGTTACCACGCCACTGATAATGTAGCTACTACACCACTGATAATGTAGTTACTACACCACTGATAATGTAGTTACTACACCACTGATAATGTAGTTACCACGCCACTGATAATGTAGTTACTACACCACTGATAATGTAGTTACTACACCACTGATAATGTAGTTACTACACCACTGATAATGTAGTTACTACGCCACTGATAATGTAGTTACCACGCCACTGATATTGTAGTTACCACGCCACTGATAATGTAGTTACTACACCACTGATTATGTAGTTACTACACCACTGATAATGTAGTTACCACGCCACTGATAATGTAGTTACTACACCACTGATAATGTAGTTACTACACCACTGATAATGTAGTTACCACGCCACTGATAATGTAGTTACTACACCACTGCAACGAAGGTTGGTGGACCACACCAATGTTGAGAAATTCCCATCTCGTCGGCATAGAGGCTGTCACACCCTGGCTTGCCAGGAGAAGGCGGTACGGTCAGCGTAGACTAATCTCCATCCTGTCCCACCTATAGCGGGGATAGAGTGTGCACCTCTCGCAGGCGTGGTTTTTTCTCCATGCGCTCCGCTTCCCTTTCCTCTCACTTGTTCAATGAACACTCTTAGGTTGGCTGAAAAAAAACCCATTTTAAAATACCAACTCAATGTGGCAGCAGGACCCATATCTGTCAACCCCTTATGAGTGCCTACCTTATTACAGACCAATTCAGACTTCATTGGTCACCGTGTGCCCTGACAGATCTCAACGTTCATCCTACAAAGTCCCATCACAAGGGAGAAACACAAACACATAGACACCACTAGTACACTTACCACCACTACACTCACTACTAGTACACTCACCACTACAAAGCTGTCAACCCTTTTCAGTCCCTACCTTATTACAGACCAACTCAGACCTTATGAATCTCAACTTTCATCCTACAAAGTCCATCAAAAGGGAGGTACACAAACAAAGAGACAACAACATTTATTTTTAATTGAAACGGCTGTACGCCGTATGAGCCTGAACATTTAATTTCCCTGGTACAAAAATACGGGGTAAACCGTATGGGTTGACACGTATGGGTTGACACGTATGCGTACCCTCCTGACAAAGGGTCATTGGACCCTGGATAAAAAAAATAATAATAATTATAGACAGTACTACGGTATTAGTCGTTGCCTTCGTCTCGTCAACGATTAATAAAACCAGGGCCATCCATCGGGGTGGGGGGCTACAGGGCCCGCGGCAAACCAGACCCCGTGCGGGTACCCCCAATGCTTTCAAACTAAAACGTTCTTTGGGTTAGATCGCGTAAGTATAAAGGTTGTGTCGTAGCCCTCCACCACCCGACACAGCCAGTAAGGTTTGTCACGTAAACAACGCGCCAATTAGTTACTAGTGTAGTGTATAGTGTAGTGTATAGCGTAGTATACTACTTCAGCCCACCGGTGTGTTGGAGAGTAAATCCACAACATTTACAATTTTGAGTATCGTGACGTTTCGCTGGTAAATTACAACCAGCATCATCGTCAGTCAAAGCGCCTGACGATGATGATGCTGGTTGATTTTATTATCAGCCAAACGTCACGATACTCAAATTGTAAATGTTGTGGATTTACTCTCCAACACACCGGTGGGCTGAAGTAGTATACTTCGCTATACACTACACTAGTAAACTAATTGGCGCGTTGTTTACGTGACAAACCTTACTGGCTGTGTCGGGTGGTGGAGAGTTACGACTCATTTATACTTACGCGATCTAACCCAGAAACCTTTATTATGAATAATATTGGTCGCGAAAGCCACCTACGTGTTAAACTAAACCGGAAGTGTTGCACCTGACACCGTGACGTTAAAGCCCGCATTCCACCCCCCCCCCCCCCCAAAGCGTGGGGTCCGGGGCAGTCGCCTCGATTCGCAAACAGAATTTCATTAAAGTCTCATAGTCTGCGGATTTAATTTGTCGTTCGAGTTGACCAAATCGGTTGAGTCACCGCGTGAGTCAACCGGACACACACACACGATGCGTACATCGCGGGTTGTAACAACGTGCAACTGCAGTTGTAGCATTCCAGAGTAGATTTGTTTCAGACTATAATTAGTTCCCTCTTTTGCTTATTAGCCACCGCGGAATTCACCACCACCACCACCACCACCCCACCCCTTGTGTAACGTGCCAGTCATTGTGAACTTGACGTGTAACGACCGCTCACCATCCTCGCCATCATAAAGCGCGCAATCCCTTCTGTCGACCCACTCATCCGTCACGCGCCTCCCCGTTGCCCGTTCGTTTGCAAGAGGCACGGGCGCCGAAACGTCGGAAGAACGTCCGACGACAAACGCTTCCTCGGGATGCAGTTGCTCCAGCGAGGGAGTTGGCAGATCACCCGCACGGATGCTGTTTGCGAAACTCCCTGTGGGTGTCGAGGATGAAGCCGTACCCCCACCACCACCCACCACCCCCCCTCGGCAGTACGGCAATAAAAAAAAAGATCCGGACGAAAGGGCCGTCCATAAATGACGTCACTGTCCTGGGGGGGGGTCAGACATTTGTGACGATGTGTGACAAGGGGGAGGGGAGGGGGGGTTTGAGAAATGTGACCTCACATCAAAATGCACAACTTTCAATGAATATAGACAACACGTTCTGCTTAATTAAATATTTGAGTGGGAGGACGGGGGGACGTCGTGTGACGAAGGTGGGGGGGGGCGGTAAAGAAATCGTCCAAAATCGCGTGACGTCATTTATGGACGGCCCCTAATATCGTCTGTCTCCCTCCTGTAATGGGATCGAGCGTTTCACCCCCTCGCGCGCGCCGTTATCCTAGCGAGTGCTCCAGTTTCCTCGCGCAACGCGTACACGCTCCTTCGCTGGGTGAAAACATCTTAATATATATAGAGGACAGCAGAGCACGGGCAAGTTGCTGGTTGCGTCGGCTGAGTGCCTGGCCGCTGCTGCTGCTGCTGCCCTACAGCTCGGGTCCGTGGTTCGTCAGCGATTGTGAGATTCTAATCTGTACTAACGGAAGACGTAAATAAAATAAAAAAAATGTTTACTTTGATGTAAGTATTAGAGGGGGGCTGCTTCAGTAAATGTGTTAACACTTCCGAGAATTTGCAACAACGCCACGTGACACGTGCCGCTGCCTCCGGGACTCTGGAGATCACCGGGAGAAGATTCCAGGCCACGCGTTGACAACGATGGCGAACAAAGTGGGAGAACTCTTTAACTTTTGGAAGCTTTTAACATTACATTTGTCATCACGTTACAGCGTAGTATCCCTTGTCTTTCTAAATATATATTTATTTTTTTAAAAAACTATAGTCCCTTCTAAGTGTTTAAAAAAACGATTTTGAAGCACCCTTAAGGTTAATAAAATATACCTTATTGCAGTTCAAGCTTTTTGTTCAATGAACATCGCATGCAATCATAAACATCTAATAGGCCTGTCATCCATAGTTACTCTGCCGTACTTTGGAGAGAGATATCGCAACGCTCAGCGGCTTTAGTATCAAACACATCCAAACGTTTAAAAACCTCTTAACATTTCATGAAGACGTCACGAGTTAATACAATAAAACGAAATATTTATAAATCAAGGCCGACACACATACATTATATATACATACATACAGTCGACATGTAACAATCAAAACACATTTATAGAAACGGAAGAGACACGCTAAGACTCTACGAAGACAGAAACGGAGAAGGGGCCGTCCATAAATGACGTCACGTGATTTTGGACGATTTTGGACCCCCCCCCCCCCCCTCGTCACACGGCGTCACGAAAAGTCAGACCCCCCCTCAAATATGACGTCACAAAGCTCTGCCCCCCCCCCCAAAAAAAAACATATTTCCATTTTGAAAATAAACATGCTTCAAATCGCTTTAAACTATTGTCATTGTAGTGCGTATTTAATGTGGCGCTGCACTCTGATGTTGTAGGAGTGTTGTTATAACAATTAGCGTTGTTATAACAATTCTATATTTTATTTTTTATTAAATTTTCTTGCTGTGGTTTTCACACCTGATGATGATTGCTTGTGTTGCAGTCGAAACGTCGTTAGAATTTTATTGTTTTATATTTTTTATCATTTTATTGTTTCCCTTCTATACGTGACTTTACCGAAAGAACCAAGAATAATTCTATATTTATTCAAAGTTGCGCATTTTGATGTGACGTCACATTTCTCAACCTCCCCCGCCACCCCCCCCCCCTCGTCACACATCGTCACAAAAATCTGACCCCCCTCCCCCGCCACCCCAGGTACGTGACGTCATTTAAGGACGCCCCCGAAACAAAAATTAATATGATTCTCGCAGCGACGTTGGAATCGTGCAGAGAAGAGGGCTCTGTGAACCGCGTGGACTAAGGGCAGCTGTGGCGTCTGAACCGCCGTGGCAATGATGTCCCCGTGCGCTGGCCACGTGGGGTGATTCAGGAAACGCGTGAGAGTCGTTTCGCGAATAAGCGCGTGCGAATTTTCGCAAGCGCGAAGCAACTGCGACAACGTTTGAGTCCTCATGGGAACCCAAGGCGATGTACAAAAAAAAAGACGTCTCTCTAAAGTCGTCGATTGTAAACAAGGTGGTTTCCGACGGCAACCAGCGAGCGTAAAAAAACAAATTGCGTCGGCGCGTGGTAGAGAGTCCGTTTATTTTACTTTTTTTTCATTATTCGCTTGCAGTTACTAGCAGCTAGTTAGTAAATATACCTGACAAAATTTTTGGTTAAAATATTGACTTTTGGTTTAAAATATTGACGTTTCATTATTCCTTCTCTTTGGTTATTTCGATAAAGTCACGTAGATAAAAAATATATATAGAGAAGTGAATAAAAAAACACTAATATAGACTCTACAGTCTATATTAGTGTTTTTTTTATTTTTTATATGTGTATCCTGGCAATCCATAACGTGGACCGTAGCCCGGTTATTAAGCTCATTATTCGCAACATTTCATTTCTCAGAACCGTGTTGGGTCATCGTCTTTGGTTCTTTCGGTAAAGTCACGTAGAATGAGAATAAAATAATAAATTGATAAAATAAAATAACGCAATAATATCCTCACGATGTTTCGAAAGAACCAAAGAAGATGAATCATTGCAGTCACGAAAGCTTTAAATAGAAATTTAACGTGTTGGGTCAGGCAAGGGAAGGGGGGTAGCAATGGCCCACCGAAACAAAACTAAAGGTTCAGGACAACTGGATGAGAGAACGCAAACGCTTGCCGATGTCATTCGATCCGGTAACAGGTGGGCGCCGTCGCTACGATAGGAACGACGGGTCAAAGTCGTCGAAAAATCACGACTCAAGTGGCAATGTTGCCTCCCGTCGACCGTCTTACATTCACGACGAAGTCGTGGCGCCCCGGCAGACTCCGTTGACGAGGAGATGTTGTCTCCCTCGCCTGGTGCTCACGAAGGGTTGCGTGGGTTCGATCCCGGACCCTGACTGTTATTGTATACGTGAAGTCTGCGTGTTCTCTCTCCCTCTCTCTCTCTCTCATCACCCGTGGTGGTCGCGTGGATTGTTCTCCGGGTTCCTCCGGGTTTCCTGACCCACGACACCCCCCCCCCCCACCACCTCCAAATTTAGACAAACATGCGTTTAGATTATTTAGTTGCTACTATAAATCCCCACGTATGATGATGATCATGATGATATAAGCCACTTCGATGAGCTACCGTGTGTTGATTCGATTAGCACGGTTGGCTACGCACGATGCGGAAGAAGTTCAACATACAAACGTCGCCAGGTCGCATTTGACAAAGAGCTAATAGCTCAGTAAACCAAATAAATAATACATCAACTTTACAGACGCATGCAAGGTCGTGCACTTCATCCACGTGTTAAAGATCACCACGCCATGACACGTGTTACTATGGATAGCATTTCCCCGGGCATATACAGACATCAAGACACCAATAAATATGATTGGCTCTATCTCTCTGGCCTCTCTGTGTGCTGGTGTTGAAGATGAGCCCTTTGCCGAAACGTCGCCTGTTGTATGTATATATATATCGTTCTATTTTTAAAGACACACTGTCTTATTGACTAACGTGTTGAATTTTCCGTCGTTGTTTGTTTGTTTATTAGGTGCGTTTGTTCACCAATGCAGCAACAGCATCAGCGTCGCCGAATCGTTTGCTCACATCATTGCACGCACGTCGCAATTACAGCGATGACGGCTGTACGCTGAACTTATTTCGCGCCGTACGTAGCCAACCGTGCTCATCGGAGGTGCGGGCAAGGACAACAAAATGATCGGCACTGCCCGCACACACTTGCTCGGGATATACGTGCGGGATGGTGGATGGTGGATGGAGGGGGGAATTTGCGTGTCCGTTCTCCTGCACGGTGTCCATGCCGCGAAACTGCGCCGCTCATCGCGGGTTGAGAAGCGCTCGCCCCGACGCCAATAGTGGCCGCACGGTCTGACGTGTCACGCTGGGTGATCGTGACGATTAAATGTTTCGAGTCACATTATTCGGTATTCGCCCCGTCCCTGCAGCGCAAGCGCTGTGACGAAGGAAGACGCCGCTATCCACCGAAGGGGTAACGTCGTGCGCCGGTAGGGGAGCATTGTATTGGCTGCGCATGATCCCGATTGAGCAATTTGCGGATATCTTTGAAATGTTTCCAACACATTTCTGGACCATCACGCGGGCACACGATGGCCTACTCGTTTCAATGACGTCGATTATGTTTTCTTCCATTGTGTTGCTGTTGCTGTTGTTGTTCTAAACCGCGAAGCGGTCAACAGGCATTTGCCACCGGCCAATGAGACTCGCGGCTAAATAACCAGGGCGGCCGGTCAGAATCGAACCGCACGCTTCGGCAACTCCACGGAACCTGTCCAACTCAAGCTCTGAAACAAAGCGACGGACGGGCCACTCTGAATGCCTAACGTGTCCCAGACCCCCAAAATGACGGGACGCATTTCGTTAATAGCAACTGAGGATCAGCGCATCTATTAATGGCCGTGCTAGTGCTGCGCACGGCGTAGAATGTAATCCGGCACTGATGTAGACAGCAGCTGGGGGGCAGGTGGGGGGGGGGGGGGTTGGTGGATCATGGCACAAATATTGCGGAATTCCGTTTCACGCGTGGGCGTCGAGGCTGGAGGCCGTAGCCCTCGGCTCGCCGGGGAGAATTGGGTACATGCCCAAAATTTTTTTTAAAAAAATGTGAACTCTACCTCTTCAGTCTGTGCACGGGATGGAACGTTTCCCACCTCGCGCTCGTGGGGTTTCTCCGAGTTCTTCCCACGTGCAGAAAAAAAAAAACCCACTCGTCATTAATATGTAGAGGACCGCAGACCTTGGGCGATTGTTGGTAGCGCCGACTAGACGAGAGCGAGCCAATTACAGTGCGCGTCACAAGTTGACATCGTCTCTGTGTGTGTGTGTGTATATATATACACGTACTGTAGATGCAATGACATCGGTTTCGGCTCAGTCGGACATTCCCTCCCACATTTCACGTAGTTCTCGCGTCGACATCATCATCATCATCACTGGAGCGTGCGTGCATCGCGAATAAACAGGGCAACATTTAAAAGTTCGTCATTAAAGGTCACCTGGGCTGTGCCTCACCTGCGAGTCACGTGTCCGTGACAACGGCGTGACGTCAGACCGCGCGGTCACGATGGGAGTCGGGGCGAGCGCTTGTCAACCAGTGATGAGTGGCGCAGGCCGCGGCATGGACACCGTGCAGGAGAATGGACATGCAAATCCAGAGGTTCCCACCCGCAACCCTTCCTTCGATTTCATTTAATTCTGCCCTGAATACTTTGGGTACTTACTTTTTCAATCTCCACCTCCCCCCCCAACCGTGTGTGTCATCCGGCTCTCCGTCCACTCACCCAGTGGTATAAGTGGCGGCACCACGATTGGTCGAACGGTAGACGGCTCGACCAATCGTGGTGGGTTAAAATTGTGGGCAACGCCCCACCTCTTCGAACGCGTCTGGTGCACGTGCGTGGAATGCCACGTGCGTAGCCGCGACCACCACCGCCACCACCACCTGCCAGAGGCAGAGAGAAGAAAGTTTGAGAGTTCAGTGCAGGGGGCTGGCAACTAAAACAACAAAAATAGATATATATTTTTTTAGACCTCGGTTCTTCAAGAGCCGCACAATGCACGTGGTGAATACGAGACGGTGGTGGTCCTTCATGCGTAGGCGTCACTAAGCGGTTCCTCAAAGAGCTGCATGCAGATTTGCCAACCCCTGGTTTAGTGCAAACTACAAAGGGTGGCTGTTTTCACGAGGTAAACAAATTATTATTGTTTTGTAAGGTATCGTATTGGAGGCGCGAGAGTCATTAGGATGTCTTAGATCAGTGGTTCTTAACCTGGGGTGGCGAGATGCCATTTCTGGGGGTGCGATATATGGCCAGATCTTTTTTTAGAAGGTAAATCATCAACAACGCAAATTAAGGACGGGCACATAAGTACAACTTACTTTGTTTGATCAAACCCCTATGTATGTATTTATATTATATATTTTACAAAAAATTAGAACCAAACGGGTGAAAGGCTGCAGTAAAGGTTAAGAACCACTGTCCTAGACTTTAGGGGGTCACTGCCGTGATTTGCCATAGGGGGCCAGCATGATAATCGGGAGCAGATCATAATCATCAGCATCAACGTGGAGCAGCAGATGGGTAACAAAATACACAAAGCAGGCGACTCTGCCTCCTTCCTATATATCTGTCCCTCCACATAAAAAAACGAAACACACAAAAGTATTTTCTCCACTTCCCGTCAACCCAGAAGGCCCCCCTCCTCAGAGCGTGCATCATTTCAGCAGCGTTGGCTCACTACAAGTGTAGTGACATGGAATTGGTCACTAAGTAACATAGCGCTAGCTGCTGGCAGGGAAGGGGATCTGCAGCCTGTAGCAGCCCTGACTGAGAGCAGGCCACGTGATAGACCCGAGAGGGATCTCGGGTCAAGGTAGCGGAAGGGACACATCGAGAGCCCGCTAGTAGGTTCCAGAAGGGGGGCGTGGCCGGGGTGGAGTGGGGCTACGCTGGAAGGATTAAAAGGGACCCCGAGCGGGAGCTCGGGGCTGTCGTTTGGAGTTGCATCCCCGTCGTCGTTGCTGCTGAAGATCGTCACCATCACCACCGTCATCTCGTGCCTTCGTCGCTGTCATCTCCACTGGATAATTGTGCTGCTAGACGGTAGTTGGCTGTCTCGGTTTAGCGCCGTCAGTGTCAGACGGCTAGCTGTAGTGTGTAGGCGAGCAATCAGTGTAGAGTTGCGTATAAGCGAGAGACAGAGAGTGTGGAACAGTGTAGGCTGTGTATTGTATAAAGCGTACAAAGTGTGCTCGGTGTTTAATTCGAGGATTGCCTCCAAGAAGTTGCGTCGCCAAGTCGGTCACTACATTTGGCATCAGTGTTTGTCATGTTAAAGTGAGCCAAGAAAAATAACCACCGACCGTGTCTTCCGGAGACGTGGATGGCGGGGATGCGGCCCCCTTGGCAGCCCCGGAATCTGGGACTCCGGTAACGCGTCCCGGGACGGAGAAGCAGCGGAGCGCTGGGACAGGGAACGTCGGCGCCTTGCAGCCGCCGGTCGGAGAGAGGGGTGGCTCGACCTCACCTGACATTCCGCGGAGCTGGTCATCCAGCTCGGATCCACGACGCCTGCCAGAGATGCCGCAGCACGGGAAGAGCGGGCGGACAGCTCGATTTTTGCCGCCGCACCTGCGCGGGAAACTGCGGAGTTCCCGCCTGCGCGGGCAGCCGCCATTTTAATCAAGAATCAAAGCTTTCGTGACTGCGTAAATGACTCGTTGGTTTTTTTTCGGTGACTTTACCGACAAAAAAACAATTAGTAGCCGCCGTTTTGTCCGCCGCAAGCGGGAAATTTTCCCGCCAGTTTCAAATCGCCACCGGCGGGGTCTGCGGGGGGGCGCTGCCTTTACAGGGGTGCCTGCCTCACATCTGGGAGTTCAGGGCGGCGAGAGGCAACGGGACGGTGTGTTTGCGCCACTTCAAGGCGGCCTGCGCCTTGATTGGGGGGGGGGGGGGGGGGGTCCGACTGAGGGACTCTACTTCGGCTGTGCGCTTGGATGGCCGCCGGGAGCAGAGCATGCCAAAGATTGGTGGTGCTGCGGGGGCGGGGGGGGGGGGGGGCGGGGGGCTGTGATGCCTTTCGCCGTCCACAGCAGGATGCTGGACTTGGCGGGAGCGCTGTTTGAGTTTGACTTTGGGTCTTTCCCGACGCTCGCGGGCTGTTGCATGCTGGGGGTCGTCGCGTATTGTGTAATTCCTTGCGGATTGGGGTTATTGTTGAAAGTTTTGCACGTTTTTTGGTGTTGTCATCGTGGTCGCCGCCGCTGCTGCTGCTGCTGAAGATCGTCGCCATCGCCGCGGTCGTCCCGTGCCTTCGTCGCTGTTGTCGTCACTTGATAATCGCGCTGCTAGACGGTAGTCGGCTGTCTTGGTTCAGCTCGGTCAGTGTCAGACGGCTAGCGTTGTGTGGATGCCTGCAACCAGTGTAGGGCTGCGTATAAGCGAGAGACAGAGAGTGTGCAACAGTGCAAGGGGTGTGTATTGTATAGAGTGTGCAAAGTGTGCTCGGTGTTTAATTAAATCATTGCAGACCTTCTTGAGATCGTTCTAGGGGATGCTGCTGCTGGTGCTGCATCCCCTCGCACGATAAAACCCCAACGCAACAGCGGCAGGACCCTCCTGGGACAAACCAAAAAAAAAAACCAGAACCAAGAGTCTTACGCAACTCGGCGTGGCTTTCTTGAATAAATAAATATAACTCGAACGATTATAACAGCACTTGCTCCCAACGGTCTGTTAGAGGCCATAATACAGGGGTGATGGGGGCGGTGGATGGGGAGGGGGGGTGCGTGGTGAGGGAGTGGGGGTGCTAAGAGTGTGCGGTGAGGCTTGGAGGCTGTCTGTGGGTGGTACCGAGTTGCGGTGCAAGCGTCAAGTATAAAATGCGCCACCCCGAGTGAGCAGCGAAGAGACTCGAGCACCCCCCCCCCCCTCCCATCAAGGCGTCTACGACCGATTCCCTCCCCCGGCTTAGGGCTCGCTCCCATCACGCCCCAGCCCCGAGCAGGCGAGACTCGGCCTGGAATTTCACTCTCGATGCGACAGCTCATCAAGGTAACTAACCGGTTGCACGTCCAGCGAGCTAGCTCTCTGTGTGTGTGTGTGCCACGTTACTCTCTAGGAGACGTGTGCGGTGTGGTCGTGTGGTTTTCCTTCCACTCGGCTCTGTACATGATGTTACTCGAAAATGCGTTCGTATCTGGGCAATGTTAGTCTATGGGTAAAGTTAGTCTATGGGTAAAGTTAGTCTATGGGTAATGTTAGTCTATGGGCAATGTTAGTCTATAGGTAAAGTTAGTCTATGGGTAATGTTAGTTTATGGGTAAAGTTAGTCTATGGGCAATGTTAGTCTATAGGTAATGTTAGTCTATGGGTAAAGTTAGTCTATGACCAATGTTAATCTATGGGCAATGTTAGTCTATGGGTAAAGTTAGTCTATGGGTAATGTGAGTCTATGGGTAATGCTAGTCTATGGGTAATGTTGGTCTATGGGTAATGTTAGTCTATGGGTAATGTTAGTCTATGGGTAATGTGAGTCAATGGGTAATGTTAGTCTATGGGTAATGTTAGTCTATGGGTAATGTTAGTCTATTGGTAATATTAGCCTATTGGTAATATTAGTCTATGGGTAATGTTAGTCTGTGGGTAATGTTAGTCTATTGGTAGTGTTAGTCTATGGGTAATGTGAATCTATGGGTAATGTGAATCTATGGGCAATGTAAGTCTATGGGCAATGTTAGTCTATGGGCAGTGTTAGTCTATTGGTAATGTGAGTCTATGGGTAATGCGAGTCAATGGGTAATGTTAGTCTATGGGCAATGTTAGTCTATGGGTAATGTTAGTCCATGAGTAATGTGAGTCAATGGGTAATGTGAGTCTATGAGTAATTCATATTCTTAGTTTTTTCGGTAAAGTCACGTTGAAGAGAAACAACAAAATAATAATATATATAAAACAATAACAAATTCTCACGACGTTTCGACCATAACTCAAACGGTCATCTTCAGGTGTGTTGGTTTGCATAAATTTATTTTTAAACGGCCCATTTATTTATTTATAAAAAAAACGTTAGCGCCACGCGCAGCGATTTGGCAGTTTACCAGGACTAGTCCATCTATATTCTGAAAAGAGGAGGGGGGAGACGAAATTTGTTTATAATGTATGCTGTCTGAAAGCCACTGTAAGCGTGAACAATCAATTAAGAACTGAAATGGTTTATCAAATGTTTCCAATGATTGCTAAGATAGAATCCATCTTCTCGGTTGAAATTGTCTCTGTGCTTGTATATGTGGATAGCCTCATGAACGAATCTCTCATGGAAGCCAGATGGCTTACAAAGAACCTCTGTCTTGGAAAAGTCAATGGCATGTGAGCCTACTGAATTAGAACAATGATCTGCTACGGCCGAGGTGTTGGTCCTACCGTGTTTAAGGTCTGCTTTGTGTTCACGAATGCGGTCCGAGACATGGCGTTTGGTTTCTCCAATGTAACTACTACCACAGAGGCAACTTAGTTTGTAGACACCAGGGTATTGTATGTCCGGAATCACATCCCTGGTGTTAATCTACGGGCAATGTTAATCTTTGGGCAATGTTAATCCATGGGCAAAGTTAATCTATGGGCAATGTTAATCTATGGGCAATGTTAATCTATGGGCAATGTTAATCTATGGGTAATGTTAGTCTATGGACATTGTGAGGCTAGGGCTGGCTTTGCCAAACTCCAGTTCTCGCGGGACCACCACCACGCTGCGTTTTTCCGCATTTACCAATTTACTCCTCCCCCGTGTTCCACGCGTGACACGTGTACACGTGTTCCACGCGTGACACGTGTACACGTGTGCGTCCGTGTCCACGTGTTCCACGTGACTCACACAGCGTTACCTATAATTCTCCCAGTCATAATCACATTTTTGTTCATTCTTTTGGTTTCTCATTAAATTGGTTTAACACGAAGGAGGAGGCTTTCACTAGCAATATTTTCCACAATAAAGTTTTTTTTCGCGTTAGATCACGTTCTTTCGGTAAAGTCACCTACGTGACCAAAGAGTATGTATTTCTGCATTCAGCAAAGAGTATGGATTCCTGCATTCACGAAAGCTTCAAATTAAAATTGTTAATATAAATGTTGGACGTGAAATTATACTCCATAATAAATGTCGGTTTTTTTTGTTAGATCGCTTTAAATTAAATGCGTCGTTAAAAACCCGTCGTTACCCGACACAGCCAATGAGTAAAGTTTGTCATGGAAACTCAATTAATGTGCACGTTAGGGTTACGTGACAAACCTTACTAATGTGCTGTGTCGGGCTGTGGTGGGTTTAAAGAGGAATTAAAATGTACGCGATCTAACAACAACAAAAAAACTTTATGATGGATTAATTATTATTACATGTCCAACAATGCTGCAGCCTTGCCCTTCTCTCTAAATATTCCCATTAATTTTTCGTGTTGTGTACCCTGCTGCTATCCGTAACTCGCGTGTCAACTCATCTTGTGCCTGTCCGTCAAATGTATAACATCCTTCCTTAAAAAGCTGACGGTACTGTTGCGTCTAATTTCCTCTGCAGGGTCTTTGTGTTACTGTCCAGCTTTCACATCCGTACGCAACAGACCAAAATGGAACGCTTCAGTATTCTAATGTTGTTGTGAATATAATTTTTCAATTTAGAACCAATTTTCTGAAATATTTATATGATATATATAACATGAATAACAAATTTCACATTCGTCAATAACACTGTGGGCCTTAAAAAGAATCAAATGTACAATACTTGACGTTTCAGGCAATTCTTCATAGCACACCATAAGAAGGATCAAACCCCCAAAACGTCGCCTATTATGTTTGGGTCCTTTCAATACCACAGTTTTTTTTTGACGAATGTGTTTATTTGTTGTTTCTTCTCGTGTGCTATTTGTGCTTCTGTACCACTACGAACGCAGCAACATATTCTCCCCGTGGTCGCGTCGATTTGTCTCCGGGTCGCTTTTCCCCCTGCACATTTAGAGTCGACATCACGCGTGTGGAGTTTTGTGGTTGCTCTAAATTTCCACACGATGATCATTAATAAGCAGCTTGGTTGCGCTATCATTTGTGAGAGTCAGGTCGCTTCTGAAAAAGGGACATTGCCCGAAACGTGAAGTATTATGCATTTTATTCCTTTTAAGGCCACGGTGTTATTGACGAATGTGAGATATTTGTTTTTATTTCACGTTATATATGGGACATTGCCCGAAACGTGGAGTATTATACATTTTATTCCTTTTAAGGCCACGGTGTTATTGACGAATGTGAGATATTTGTTTTTATTTCACGTTATATATGCAACTCAGTGGGCCTTACCTGGTAAAATAATAAAAAAAGCAGTTTGGTAATTTAGTGTACGTTGCATATATAATGCACACGTGCACTTGCATGTGCGTGTAAACATCGCCACTCGGGAGACAAAGGCGGCCGGGCGTGGTGCTGGCCTGACCCACCTCCTCGTGTGCCGTGCCAGTCCGCACAGGGGCTCAGTAACAACACTTGCACTGTCTTTGTGTGTGGAAGCGATTAGCGCGCTGCGTTACGATTCGAGTCCGGATCCTGCCCACGGTCCCTACATCAGTGACGATTGCCGATACCAAGATCGACTCATCCTCATACGAGTATCTGGTGCGGTGTGTAAACATCGCCAGTGGAGGGACAAAGGCGGCCGGGGGCGGTGCCGGCCACCAACCCATCCACCCCCACGTGTACTTTGCCGGACTCCATAGTTACTACTAGATAATAATAGTACTTGCACCAACAGTTCTGTAAAGGCTATACCTGCGATGGTTGTCTTGGTGCGATTTCAACAATAGTATGTATGCGTATGCCGTGTGTGTTCAATATTGATATATTTTAAACATTTGGACAGCAACAACATCGCCCGCTTTTCCAGATGCGCCTTCTGCGGCCGTCTGGAACGCTCTTCCTTCCGATATTAGGAAGCCACTGGAGCTATGCACTTTTAAAACTCATTTCTTTCGAAATGAGTTTTCCCCCGCACCTCCGATTAGAACGGTTGGCTACGTACGGTGCGAAAGAAGTTCAACATACACACACAAAGATGAAGACAAAGATCCCCCATTTAGCCTTAACAGACTGTAGGGGCAAGTGCTGTTAGCGAGCACCTATGAAGGCCGGAACGGTAAACGAGGGGGTGGGTAGCCAGCATCACGCCCGACCGCCTTTGTCTCCCCCAGTGGCGCTGAGTCGACCTAGGGGAGGCCCAGGATCGGTTCAAATATATCGTCACTGGTGTTGGCCGTGAGCGGGAATCGAACCCGTGTCGCCGTGTATGTGTGTGTACACGTGTATATTTATATACCTGTGCAACACACGCACACACGCACGCACGCGTTGTTGGCGGGTGACGAGCGAGGCTAAACGCCCGGGGTGCCCCTCGCCAAGGATGGGGAGACGCAGGGGGCGTCGTCCGAACCGTCAGACGCGGGCCAAAGGGGTCGCCGACGGACGGATGGCTACGGATTGTTGTTGGTTGTTGTTGTTGGGGCGGTGCCGACGCCGCACCAGCTGGGTTCGCGAGCGATGATGCTGGGGGGGCGGTGGCTTTGCACCTCGCGGCGCTTGTTAAAGGTCCTCGCTGTGCCACTCTTCTCGGCATTTGTGTGCGCGTGTGTGTAGGTGTGTAATAGTGTGTGTGTGTAGGTGTGTAATAGTGTATGTAGGTGTGTGTGTGTAGGTGTGTAATAGTGTGTGTGTGTAGGTGTGTAATGGGGTGTGTAGGTGTGTGTGTAGGTGTGTAATAGTGTGTGTAGGTGTGTGTGTAGGTGTGTAATAGTGTGTGTAGGTGTGTGTGTAGGTGTGTAATAGTGTGTGTGTAGGTGTGTGTGTAGGTGTGTAATAGTGTGTGTGTGTGTAATGGTGTGTAGGTGTGTGTGTAGGTGTGTAATAGTGTGTGTAGGTGTGTGTGTAGGTGTGTAATAGTGTGTGTAGGTGTGTAATAGTGTGTGTAGGTGTGTAATGGTGTGTGTGTAGGTTTGTAATGGTGTGTGTGTGTAGGTGTGTAATGGTGTGTGTGTAGGTGTGTAATGGTGTGTGCGTGTAGGTGTGTAATAGTGTGTGTGTAGGTGTGTAATGGTGTGTGTGTAGGTGTGTAATGGTGTGTGTGTAGGTGTGTAATAGTGTGTGTAGGTGTGTAATAGTGTGTGTGTAATAGTGTGTGTGTAGGTGTGTGTGTGTCATGGTGTGTGTGTGTGTAGGTGTGTAATAGTGTGTGTAGGTGTGTAATAGTGTGTGTGTAAGTGTGTAATAGTGTGTGTGTAGGTGTGTAATGGTGTGTGTGTAGGTTTGTAATGGTGTGTGTGTGTAGGTGTGTAATGGTGTGTGTAGGTGTGTAATGGTGTGTGCGTGTAGGTGTGTAATAGTGTGTGTAGGTGTGTAATGGTGTGTGTGTAGGTGTGTGTGTGTGTGTGTCATGGTGTGTGTGTGTAGGTGTGTAATGGTGCGCGTGTGTGTAGGTGTGTAATAGTGTGTGTGTAGGTGTGTAATGGTGTGTGCGTGTAGGTGTGTAATAGTGTGTGTAGGTGTGTAATGGTGTGTGCGTGTAGGTGTGTGTGTGTGTCATGGTGTGTGTGTGTGTCATGGTGTGTGTGTGTGTGCAGGTGTGTAATGGTGTGTCATGGTGTGTGTGTAGATGTGTCATGGTGTGTGTATAGGTGTGTCATGGTGTGTGTGTGTGTGTAGGTGTGTCATGGTGTGTGTGTAGGTGTGTAATGGTGTGCGTGTGTGTGTAGGTGTGTAATAGTGTGTGTGTAGGTGTGTAATGGTGTGTGTGTAGGTGTGTAATAGTGTGTGTAGGTGTGTGTGTCATGGTGTGTGTGTGTAAGTGTGTAATAGTGTGTGTGTAGGTGTGTGTGTATGTGTGTCATGGTGTGTGTGTGTGTGCAGGTGTGTAATGGTGTGTCATTGTGTGTGTGTGTAGGTGTGTCATGGTGTGTGTGTATAGGTGTGTCATGGTGTGTGTGTGTAGGTGTGTCATGGTGTGTGTGTGTAGGTGTGTAATGGTGTGCGTGTGTGTGTAGGTGTGTAATGGTGTTTGCGTGTAGGTGTGTAATAGTGTGTGTGTAGGTGTGTGTATGTCATGGTGTGTGCGTGTAGGTGTGTAATAGTATGTGTGTAGGTGTGTGTGTCATGGTGTGTGTGTGTAGGTGTGTCATGGTGTGTGTGTAGGTGTGTCATGGTGTGTGTGTAGGTGTATCATAGTGTGTGTGTGTAGGTGTGTAATGGTGTGTGCGTGTAGGTGTGTAATAGTGTGTGTGTAGGTGTGCGTGTCATGGTGTGTGTAGGTGTGTAATGGTGTGTCATTGTGTGTGTAGGTGTGTCATGGTGTGTGTGTATAGGTGTGTCATGGTGTGTGTAGGTGTGTCATGGTGTGTGTGTAGGTGTGTAATGGTGTGCGTGTGTGTGTAGGTGTGTAATGGTGTGTGCGTGTAGGTGTGTAATAGTATGTGTGTAGGTGTGTGTGTGTCATTGTGTGTGTGTGTAGGTGTGTCATGGTGCGTGTGTAGGTGTGTCATGGTGTGTGTGTAGGTGTGTCATGGTGTGTGTGTAGGTGTGTCATGGTGTGTGTGTAGGTGTATCATATTGTGTGTGTGTAGGTGTGTAATGGTGTGTGCGCGTAGGTGTGTAATAGTGTGTGTATAGGTGTGTGTGTCATGGTGTGTGTGTGCAGGTGTGTAATGGTGTGTCATGGTGTGTGTGTAGGTGTGTCATGGTGTGTGTATAGGTGTGTCATGGTGTGTGTTTGTAGGTGTGTCATGGTGTGTGTGTAGGTGTGTAATGGTGTGCGTGTGTGTGTAGGTGTGTAATGGTGTGTGCGTGTAGGTGTGTAATAGTGTGTGTGTAGGTCTGTGTGTGTGTCATGGTGTGTGTGTGTAGGTGTGTCATGGTGTGTGTAGGTGTGTCATGGTGTGTGTGTGTAGGTGTGTCATGGTGTGTGTGTAGGTGTGTCATGGTGTGTGTGTGTGTAGGTGTGTAATGGTGTGCGTGTAGATGTGTAATGGTGTGTGCGTGTAGGTGTGTAATAGTGTGTGTGTAGGTGTGTGTGTGTCATGGTGTGTGTGTGTAGGTGTGTCATGGTGTGTGTGTAGGTGTGTCATGGTGTGTGTGTAGGTGTGTCATGGTGTGTGTGTGTAGGTGTGTAATGGTGTGTGCGTGTAGGTGTGTAATAGTGTGTGTGTAGGTGTGTGTGTCATGGTGTGTGTGTGTGCAGGTGTGTAATGGTGTGTCATGGTGTGTGTGTAGGTGTGTCATGGTGTGTGTATAGGTGTGTCATGGTGTGTGTGTGCAGGTGTGTATGGTGTGTAATGGTGTGTAATGGTGTGTCATGGTGTGTGGGTGTAGGTATGTCATGGTGTGTGTGTACGTGTGTCATGGTGTCTGTGTGTGTAATTGTGTGTCTGTACGTACGTGTGTAATGGTGTGTATGTATGTACGTGTGTAATGGTGTGCGTGTGTATGTATGTATGTAATAATGTACGTGTGTATATGTATGTACGTGTGTAATGGTGTGTAGGTGTGTAATGGTGTGTGTATGTAGGTGTGTAATGGTGTGTATGTATGTATATGTGTAATGGTGTGCGCGTGTATGTACGTATGTAATCGTGTACGTATGTGTATGTATGTACGTGTGTAACTGTACGTGCGTGTGTATATACGTGTGTAATGGTGTGTAGGTGTGTAATGGTGTGTGTATGTAGGTGTGTAATGGTGTGTATGTATGTAATAGTGTACGTGTGTGTATGTATGTACGTGTGTAACTGTACGTGCGTGTGTATGTACGTGTAACGGTGTACGTGTGTATGTATGTATGTACTCGTGGAATCGTGTCCATATATATCAGATTCTTTATTTCAGAATCTTTATTTAGACAGGAGCAATACGATGAGCTGGGGAGATATACACGCGCATATACATAGTTTAATATGTGCGTATTCATACGTGTACATAGATATATACATACATCTATATACATAAATCTATATACACGTGTCCCATATATACTCGAATTACTGGTCCTATATCACTTTCCTAAATATTATACGTAGGTTTTCACGACAAATATTATTAATATGGTTCATAATTCGATTATTTTGAGTTAGAGCGTGTTGGTAGATTTACCTTCAAAAGAGTTGTTTTATTGTAATATTATTGTAATAATTACCTAATAATTACCTACACGATATGACCCAAACAGAAACCTAATTGCTCTGCATACACAGTACTGCACGACATTCCACAGACATTCAAGCACGTGGTTTCAAGTTTCACGCCTTGTCCGTGTCTGCACGGATGTATGTTTGACTTCTTTCGCACCGTACTTATACAACCGTGCTCATCGGAGATGTGGAGGAAGGACAACAAACTAAACACACGTAAAAAAAAACAACGTTCAACTAACGTTGCCCAGGGACTTACACGTGGATGTAAAACAAGGCCGTAACCATGGAGTCAACATTGGGGGGCGGGGGGGGGGGGACGAAATCTTCCAGGGGGTCTAGGTGTCTCCCCCCAGAAAAAAAAATATCTAAATTTGAAAACTAATTTCATGCCTAAAATATAATAAAAATTCACTAACACGTGGGATGTACTTTTTTTTTACAAGAATGTCTAATAGTGTATATTGTATAACATTGCTCTGTTTTTACTTTTTTTACCATTTTCTTGTTTCATTGTATGTAATGGCAGAGATTAGGGATTTAAAAAGTAGAACCATAACCACAATCATATAGACAGAAATCTATTTTATAGCAATATATTGGGGGGGGGGGGTATTTTGAGCATATTTGAATATTGGGGGGGATATGTCCCCCCAAATATATATTATAATAACGGCTTTGACGTAAAACCATTACTACCCCAATTAGTCCTTGGGCCAGACCAGATATTGGTACCACCCAAGGTAGCAAATCTTCAATGGTGTCATTCTATTTGTTACACCAACACGAGTAAAATAATACACGATAACCTCTCCAAATGAGCAGCTGTTTAATTTTTCTCGCAGGAAACCTATTTTTGCACGTATCGCAATCACGCCTGTTTGCCCGGGCGTTACAAATACAACATCCCAACACCGCTGCTGTTAATTAAGACAATAAATAATTTACAAAATTGATGTTTGTCCCCAAGGCATGTATTTCAGACATATTCCTGCATTTATTCACGCGTGTTCTCCAATTTCAGTGACTTAGTTAAGTATGTAATAGATTGGCGCTATCTGTTTTCCTTCTGTTTGTTTGCTCATGGTCATTTACTGGCAGGTGAGGCAAGTACGGGTGGTCCTGTATTATTTCTGTTCAGTAAAGATATCTAAAGTGCTAACTTTACCCTCAATGTATTGTGAATGTACCCGTTAATATTATTAGTTGAGGCCAGGTACTACAAGAGAAAAAATAATTATTTTTGTTCACTTTGTCAATTTTGATATTTTTAAAAAAAATATTTTGCTTCTAGAAATTGTAAACTTTCATAAAAAAAAGACCCAACTATTCATATTTTATAAATAGTTCGCTTTTACGATTTTATACAAATTTCGCAAAGTGAACAAAGCCTTAAATTAGCGTGTGTGAGGTGAACGAACTGCGCTACCAGTTCTTATGCACCAAACGGGGAGAAGCCGAGTCCAGCCAGCTAAAACCATGTAGGGAACTGTCTCTCTTCACGCATGTTCAACGAGCCAGCTATCAGGCAGTAATCTGGAAGTGCTGTCTGCAGGCTAACCCTGTGGGTGCCAAGCCCCTACTGGGTATGGATGGACAGACGATGATGGATGCGCTTCCCACCCGCACCAGATGTGGTCTTGGAACTGCTAGCATGCAAGTGTGTGCGTTCATGCAAAATGCCAAGCTGCACGTGCCTGTCAAATGGACTGACATGCACAGGTATGTGCAGGTTACAGACCTGCAGCGACCAGAAACTGCAGGATGATCCAGAACCTGACTTTGAACTCGGGGAGTCAGATGACGAGATAGACTAGCAGTTTGATGAGTGACGCAGGGTGGTGATTCTGATGGTATTACTGTGGTGGTGGTGGTAGTAGTATACATTGATGCAGTGTGGTGATTCTGGACTTGCTTACCCTTGTTAACACCATCTAAGTAAACACAGAGCTTGATAACAATAATGTAACCTTCTTCACATGTTCCCATCACTAACGATATATATGGGATTACATGTATCATTGACAAAATATATGCGAATGTCAATGTTTATAATATTCAAGTAGTTCCTTACCTCACTATGGTATTACGTATTAGCCTGCGTTTTCATTGTGTATTTAAACCAATAAAGACCAGTTTGTGACCTAACTGGCTTTGGTCTAGGTAGTTTTTCAGTAATAATGCCAATTTCATCGTTACGGACGCCTGTCATAGGGTGTGGGTATTAAAGTCACGGAAACTACAACTAAGCTGCCACTCCGCAAAGGTTATCATGTCCCACACACACTGGGGGGTTACCACAATCATTACTAGGCTTTGCCACCTCAGATGGTACCAATACAATATTCTTTTTGGTCTGGGCCCATGGACAAAATACAGCCATGCTGTGTTCTGGTAGAACCAGCGGACTACTCCACTCAGCTACCCCACCACAACCACGTGGTGTTATGGTAGAACAAGCGGACTACTCCACTCAGCTACCCCACCACAACCACGTGGTGTTCTGGTAGAACCAGCGGATTACTCCACTCAGTTACCCCAATTCAACCACGTGGTGTTCTGGTAGAACGAGTGGACTACTCCACTCAGCTACCCCACTACAACCACGTGGTGTTCTGGTAGAACGAGCGGACTACCCCACTCAGCTACCCCACTACAACCACGTGGTGTTCTGGTAGAACCAGCGGACTACTCCACTCAGCTACCCCAATACAACCACGTGGTGTTCTGGTGGAACGAGTGGACTACTCCACTCAGCTACCCCAATACAACCACGTGGTGTTCTGGTAGAACCAGCGGACTACTCCACTCAGCTACCCCAATACAACCACGTGGTGTTCTGGTAGAACGAGTGGACTACTCCACTCAGCTACCCCAATACAACCACGTGGTGTTCTGGTAGAACGAGCGGACTACTCCACTCAGCTACCCCAATACAACCACGTGGTGTTCTGGTAGAACGAGCGGACTACTCCACTCAGCTACCCCACCACAACCACGTGGTGTTCTGGTAGAACGAGCCGACCACTCCACTCAGCTACCCCACCACAACCACGTGGTGTTCTGGTAGAACCAGCAGACTACTCCACTCAGCTACCCCACTACAACCACGTGGTGTTCTGGTAGAACGAGTGGACTACTCCACTCAGCTACCCCACTACAACCACGTGGTGTTCTGGTAGAACGAGTGGACTACTCCACTCAGCTACCCCCAGTACAACCACGTGGTGTTCTGGTAGAACGAGTGGACTACTCCACTCAGCTACCCCACTACAACCACGTGGTGTTCTGGTAGAACGAGTAGACTACCCCACTCAGCTACCCCACCACAACCACGTGGTGTTCTGGTAGAACGAGCCGACCACGCCACTCAGCCACTACCCCCCCCCTCCCCCCCCGAATGCTGCCCTGGACTGGCTGACAACATTAACGCGTTCGATTGCACCGCCTCTAGTTTCCTTCGCTCGTTCGTCACACAAAAGAGGAAGAATGAACACGGACGGTTTTTTTTAAATAAATAAATAAACCTCTCGAATGCGGTGACCTCAGACTCGTCGACTCCGATTTCTCGACGCTGAACCCAACCGATGTTAAACAAAACGAATGCTCCAGGTCACAAACGGATCTTTGACTGGTGAAACATTTTTTTCTTTGTGTGTTTGTTTGCCACAGTTCTGTGTGGTCTGCCGTGAAGTGCAACGCTTCAGAATGTCATTGATGCGCAACACCACAACAAAAACAACAACAACCGCCATTCGCCACTAAGTGGCGGTGACGTCACCACGACGCTTGTGCCAGGCCATGTGCACCACGCACACACACACACACGTGTTGGTTGTTGGGGTTTTTTTGGTGTGTGTGTGTGTGTGGCGATACTTGCTTTGGCACTTCCACACACGCCGCACCTCCGATTCGCACGGTTGCATACGTACGGTGCGAAAGAACTCCAAACATACATACACACAGACGCATGCTATGGTACGACGAGCACATTTAAACGGAGACTGTGAACCCATTCGCCGATAGCAAAGCGGCCTTAAAGAAAACATTCTCAGAAAACGTAACACAGTAATACATAACAGGCGACGTTTCGGGCAATGACCCTTCTTCAACACCAGCACACACGGGTAGACTCAATGAAAGTTATCGGTGTCTTGATGTTACGGGCATCTGCATACGCCCGTGATAATGCTATCCGAAGCAGCACGTGTCAAAGCGTGGTGGCCTTTAACACATTGGTTATCTTTTGATTGAAAGCTTTCGTGACTGCAGGGATTCATAGTCTTGGTTCTTTCGGGAAAGTCAACACGTAGAAGGGAAACAATAAAATAATACAAATATAAAACAATCATCATCAGGTGATGATGATGATGATTGCTTGTGTTGCAGTCGAAACGGCGTGAGAATTTAATTGTTTATATTTTTATTATTTTATTGTTTCCCTTCTACGTGACTTCGCCGAAAGAACCAAGAATACATTGGTTATCATCTATGGCCAGAGCGCAAAGTGAACGAAACGGAAGCGAAATGAATCATATCGTAAACATTCCAGCGTGGAACTCAGCAGGCTATGAGCAATGCAACTATTTAAACTATTTTTATTTTCCCAGGTACGGCCGGCCCACTGAGCTATACAGCTGTTGATCAGAAGCGAGCTGGACACAGATGATAGCACGGCGAAGTGGCTTATCATGCGGAAATTTATAGCTGCCAAATACTCTAAAACGCGTGATGTTGATTTTTAAATGTGGAACGAAAAACCGAAGGACCCAGAGACAAATTCACACGACCACCGTGATGATGATAGAGAGAGAGAGACGCAAACTCCAAATATACAGCAGGAGTCGTCAGGGTCGGAATCGAACCCACGACCTCCTGTACACCAGGCGAGGTAGTTAACATCTCCTAACAACCGTGATGATGATGATGATGATGAGAGAGAGAGACACGCACACTCCAAATATACAGCAGGCGTCGTGAGGGTCGGAATCGAACCCACGACCTCCTGTATACCAGGCGAGGTAGTTAACATCTCTTAACAACCGTGATGATGATGAGAGAGAGAGAGACACGCAAACTCCAAATATAGAGCAGCAGGCGTCAGGGTCAGGATCGAACCCACGACCTCCTGTATACCAGGCGAAGTAGTTAACATCTCCGAGCCACCGCGGCACCCAATAGTAGAGGGACACACGGGCGGAGAGGGGGTGGAGGAACGGATGGGAAGGTGGAGGGGGAGATGGGTATCGTCATCACCCGACTTGAAGAGGCTGGCGAGCAAAGCAGTCGACATTTCAGACTTTAACCTCTCCGCGTGATCGGGAGAGAGGAGGCTTAGCAGCCGGCTGACTTTAATCGTGACGGTTTAAGGTAAGTCCGCATTGTTTAACGCCAGGGACGGGTTTTGCCCCGTTTGACGATGACATCTTTGCGACGGTGACGATGTCGATGCTCCTCGGCACTGCTTATAGCGCGGTTGGCTTACAGTACGGTGCGAAAGAAATTCAGCGTGCACAAACATACATAATGCAGAAGACTCGTGTTTAATCGTTTAGCCCGGCTCGTGCAGCCGGGCTAAAGTTGCCCTCTCATTCGAGGCGGAGATTCAAAACGCGCGCCCTGCCCCTAAAACTCGTGTCCTCCCGAAGAAGAAATACGCATCCGTTCGCGTGTATATATATATAAAATGTATCGTGGGGAGCGGTGGTGGAGCGGTGGTGCAGCGGTTAGCGCTACACTGCGCTACGAAGCCGTCGTCCCGAGTTCGATTCCCGCTCACGGCCAACACCAGCGACGATTATCTGAACAGGTTCTGGGCCTCCTCTAGGTCGACTCAGCCTCAAATGAGCACACGGTGCGGTGTGTAAACATCGCCGCTTGGGAGACAAAGGCGGCCGGGCGTTGTGCTGGCCACCCACCCCCTCGTGTGCCGTGCCGGTCTTCATAGATGCTCGCTGACAGCACTTGGCCCCCAAGTCTGTTACAGCCTATACGGGGGGCCTTTGCCTTTGTGTGCGTGTCTTTGGCGACTTTGTTGGGCAATGAACGAAGCCTGTTGTGTATTCCTTGCCACTTTGTGACAAGGAAGAGTCGCCCCCGCCAAAGAAATGTGGAATTTTTACCACTGCCTCAGAGCGAAACATCGGAGCTGGGCGCCCCTACCTGATTAATATTCACTTGAACAGGAAATTACTTGTTTAGGCTTTTATATATGTGCGTATAGTATATACACACACACACGTTGTATAATATTTGTTTATATAATAGGCGACGTTTCTGTCAATGGACCTTCTGATGTGAAGGGCGATTTGTGTTGCGTATTTCCGACTGAGTGTCGCCTCGTGTCCCACTTTTATCGTGCCCCATCATCCCGAAAGCGAGCCAAGTGGAAGTGTAGGTTAGGGGGTTTTTTTGTCCTCGTTAAATACTTCGCAGTGCTGACTTTTGCATGCGCACCTCAAAGGGTCGTGTCGGAACACATTGATGCAATAACGTAGGGGTCAAGCGAGTGTGTGGAAAGATGTTAACTACCTCGCATGGTATACAGGAGGTGGTGGGTTCGATTCCGACCTTGATGACGCCTGCTGCTGCTGTATATTTGGAGTTTGCGGTCTCTCTCTCTCTCTCTCATCATCACGGTGGCTAGGAGATGTTAACTACCTCGCCTGGTATACAGGAGGTCGTGGGTTCGATTCCGACCTTGATGACGCCTGCTGCTGCTGTATATTTGGAGTTTGCGGTGTCTCTCTCTCTCTCATCATCACGGTGGCTAGGAGATGTTAACTACCTCGCCTGGTATACAGGAGGTCGTGGGTTCGATTCCGACCTTGATGACGCCTGCTGCTGCTGTATATTTGGAGTTTGCGGTGTCTCTCTCTCTCATCATCACGGTGGCTAGGAGATGTTAACTACCTCGCCTGGTATACAGGAGGTCGTGGGTTCGATTCCGACCTTGATGACGCCTGCTGCTGCTGTATATTTGGAGTTTGCGCTGTCTCTCTCTCTCCGTGGTCGCGTGGATTTTTCTCCGTGCCCTCCGGTTTTTACCCCCTCCGCGTCAACAACCTCACCGTGCGTTGGGATGCTGCCGCTAGTCTGTGGCCGCGTTAACAACCAACCAACGTTATTATTATTATTGCCGTCGTTGTTGTCGCAGATGGGACGCAACTCGCTCCTCCTGCTATGGCTGCTGTCCTTGGTCGCCCACCTGGCCGGCGCGACCCCCGTCGGCTTGCCGAGGGGGGTCGCGGGACCGCGGTCCGCGATGAGGCCCTGCGGTCTCGAGGAGGAGGCGGCTCGACTCGCCACGCACGAGTCGTCGGTGCGGGCTGGCCCCGGGTCGTCGACGGCGCCAATCTCCTTCAACCCGACGGGCCTCGTGCTGATGTGGCGGCTTGGCGAGCGAGCGGAGGAGGAGGAGGAGAGAAGCAGCAGCAGGAGCAGCAGGAGCGGCAGAGGCGACCGAGCGAGCGGAGTGCGACGCGTGCAGAGGTGCAGGCGGGCAGGGGCACCCACGTGGGCTCGGGTGCAACGAGATGGGTCCACGCGTTAGTGCCCTGGGACCCCCTCCCCCCCACCCTTCACCTCCCACCCCCCCCCCCCCCCTTTCGTTAGTATCAAGATACATTGTCTGTGGGACCTTTTTTTTAAATGCCAGGATCGAAATGCAAAAAAAATAGAATAGGCCTAATTTTTTTTCTGGCAATGAAATAGGTATCTGTTTGTTCATTTATTGGGGCACCACGGTGGCGAGAGGGACTCTGAATTGTAAGCGTCGTGGGTTTTCTCTCCAACACGCCGGTGTGCTGTACTAGTAACGAATTGGCCACGTTTTGTTCACGTGACAAACCTTGCTTATTGGCCGTGTCGGGTGGTGGCGGGTTTAACGATACATTTATATTTACGCGATCTAACAAACAAACAAAAACAATTAAATTATGGATAATATTGATCGCGAAAGCCTACATGTTAAACTGAGATGTTAACTACCTCGCCTAATATACAGCAGATCGCGAGTTCGATCCCGACCCTGACGCCTGCTGCTGTATGTTTGGAGTTTGCGTGTCTCTCGCTCTCTCTCTCTCTCCCCGTGGTTGCGTGGATTTTTCTCCTGGCCCTCCGGGTCGTCCCTCCACATTCAGAATCAACAACGTGCGTTCAGAGCATTTGGCTGCTGTACATTTTCACATTATGAGCCATTTTGCTGAGCTATCACCCGTGCCCACGACGTCCTGTACACCAGGCGAGGGATTTAACATTCGCAAGATCACTCCCCCAACCCCAACCCCCCCTCCCCCCCACTCCACTTTTTTCCCATCGTCTCCCTTTTTATAAATTGTTTCAAGCATTAATTCCCCATCCCCCCCCCCTCTCAATCTACTCCGCAGACGTCGCTCCGTGACCGAGAAGCAGCTGATGAACGACAAGGCGCACAACCTGTACGCGCGCCAGCGCCAACTGTGGCTCAAGAGCGTCATGGGCCACCTGAACACGGCGCGGAGGGGTCTTCCCGCGGGCGCGGCGTTCCACGACTGGATGGGCGGGGCGCTCGGGCTGGACGAGGTGGCACCGTCGGGGGACCTCGCCGCATCGTCCTCCTCGTCGTCCTGGGTGGACGCGTTCGGGTCCGAGGAGTCACCGGACTTTCGGGGAGAGAACGGCGCCTAAGAGCGAGGACCCCCCTCCCTCCCTTCCGTGAAAGCGCCACTCTTTACCCCGCTGCCTGCCCCGCCTGCCCCGCCTGCCCCGCCCGCCTCTTCCGCGTCAACTTGTCACGCCAGTCGTTGTCGTCGTCGCGGGCAAGCAGCGATAGCGACAGCCTCGTGGTCGTCGTCATCATCATCGTCGTCGTCGTCGTCGTCAATCAGGCATCGTCATTATTTAATCGTCTTCATCAGAGCCGTGTCGTGGGCATCCTCGTAATAATCGGAGAAGTGCGTTTTATTATTTATATAAACAGCGTATATGTGTGTTGCGTGTGTGCGTGCAAACTCGGAAAAAAACAAAAGTTGCGATGCGAAATTAAATATTCCTTCTTCATTGCCACTTGATCTCGTTCGTACGAGCTTGTCGTCCTACAGTGGAGATTCTGTCTTCCGCATTCCTTATAAAAAATATATATAATTCGCCGTCTCTCGAGAGGTCTTGGTGTTGTACTTTTGCCAGAACGATAGACGTCACTCGAAGGCCCTCTCATTAACTCTTTTATTTTTTTGTTATAATTTCAGCCACAGGTGTACGATAGTTCACCTCCCAGCATTCAGCTTAGAGGTTAAACGATTGCTTTTTTGTTGTTTTCTAGCGCTAAATAAAGAGTTCGGTGGAATGTTGGAAATTTTAAGCTGATAAGATAAGCAATGCTAATAATTTATTATTATAATGACTTTGATTCCGCTTGTATCTCCACGAGATCCTAATTTTTCCAGAGGTTCTTGCCAACGGTCACAAAGTGATGCCGCTGCTAACTGTGTGATCCCAATTTGGCACTTTGTGAGAATAAGTCTTCAGCATTGGGATCATTTGGCCAAATCAGCATGGTGCAACCAACGCAACTTATGCATGGGAGAAAACCAACATCCCGGAGGTAACCCACTGCGCAACAGGTGGAGAACATACAAAACTTCACGCAGAAAGGTGTTCGCAGTGGGAATTGAACGCAGGCCCTTCCTGCTGTGAGGCACGAGCAGTTGCCACTGCGCCACCCTGCCGGATTCCGAAAATGTCACACAGGGACATCTGACATTCACGCTCCACTTTTAGATTATTCCACCGTCTAACTTTAGAGTTATTTCCCGTCCTCTCTGAGCCTCGGGTGTTGCCGATGACTCTGGGTTTAGCGACGCTTTTCAGCTGTAGCAGCCAGCGCTCGGTACGCACAGAAAGCTCAGGTTTGAGCGAAATGTCGCCACACGTTCACGTGAAAACCCCATTCGAGACAAGGCTGAAGCCATCACAGGTGTGAGGAGGAGGAGGAGGAGCTGTATCGGTCAGAATTTGATCGATACGCTGGAACGTATAAATAATAATGATCATTTACTCTTTCATCCTCCGGGTGGCAGACAGTGAGTGGCAAAATATTTTGGCATACAAATTAGCGCCACGTGGCGCAGCCCGAAAACAAATGTGCATCAAGTCATCGTCAAATGGTTCGAAAGTCGCTCCGTGCAAAGAGAGCAGCGAGAGAGTTTAGGCCCTTCAGATTCAAGCGGCGTCGTCCAGTTGCATTGATGTTTGTTCCGTTTAGCCGAGGGAATCGCGATTCCACCACCACCCCCCCCCCCCCCGTCTCTCTCTCCCCACCAAAAAACTCTCCCTAAAATGCTCCCATCCTCCTGCGATTATTTACCGGGCATTTCCTCTCGACGGCTTTTTTTTTGTTTGACGCACTTTATACGAAAACCAAAACTGGTGCATTTATACGGAAAGCAGTTCTCGCGAGGCTGTGGACCGTCTGCCTTGTAATTGCACGTCTTTAACCTCTTGGGCCAAATCGTTGTGATTCTTTTTTTCTCTTTTTACATTTGCCCATTTCTGCTCTGGAAAAAAAACCCCGAAATTAAACAGAAAGGGGGCGAACGTATTTGCGGAACACTTTATACGCCCATATCTATTGCTTACAAGTCGCTTCTCGTGAGCACGATGCACGATGGGATGGTGCGGTTCGACCCACCACTTGCGAGCCAACGGACGATGTCTGTCGTCAGTCCTTTAGAGTCCGTGTTACGTTTCTGGTCGCATCGGGACCATGTAGTTTGTGGCGAGATGTTAACTACCTCGCCTGTTATACGGGCGGTCGCGGGTTCAATGCCGACCGTGACGCCTGTATATTTGGAGTTTGAGTGTTCTCCCCATGGTCATGTGGATTTTTCTCCGGGTCCTCCGGTTTTTCCCACCACGTTTAAACCATAAACCGTATTTATTTTAAATGTAACATCACCTCCACTCCAGGGGGGGGGGGGGGGGGAGGTGGTATCAAAACATTGCACAATTAAATAAAAAGCAAGGACAATGAAAATCATGGTTTAAGTAAAAGCCACGTGAAACAAGTGAGTCATGCAATCCCTCCCAAACACGGCCGAGGCTCTCGTTGCGTGTGCCGGATCACCGCCGGCGAGGCATTCCAGATCCTTGGGGCCACGCTTGAGACCCCCCCCCCCCGTCCCCCTTATCCCAGCGTCGAGCAGAAGGGCCGATGCTGGGAGAGTATTTGTGTCGGCGGGGTAGTGCTCTGAAGAGCGACGTCTGTCAACAAGGCTTGGAGAATTTGGCTGCGATAAATTTCCACGCGTTTAAGTCCACCTCTTGAAGCTGTCAGTTTTCGAGAGCCAGGTAGCTTCTGAAAAAGAGCCATGTAGCTCCGTGCGCCTTACTTGGTAAAATGCAAAAAAAAAATTGTTTAGAAGTTTAGTTTAGTTTAAAGCCAAATTTGTTTGTATTTTTTTTTTAGAGTTTTGTTTGTGCCAATCATCCCAATGTCCCCCCGCCTCCCGCACCCCCATCGTCCCAGCATCTCTCAGCACGAGCCGACATGTTCATGAATTTCACGGCAAAGGCAACGTTATGTGCAATTACGGTTCGACGTGACGGTATTTATAGATCTGCATTCTTAACTCGGCCGTATGATAATTAAGGATTAAGTCCCCGCCGCTCGATGTTTATGTGTCCAATCAATGGTGAACGAACGGCTTTGATTGTCTGTATTTATGACGTGAACGTGTGTCTCGTTTCGACGACTGGTATGCACGTGTGTGTGTGTGTGTGTTATGTATGTCGAACTCCTTACCCGCCGTGCGTAGCCGAACGGCGCTCATCGTAGACACGCGCGCAATGTGTGCGCTCCCCCAAACGAGTCGTCGACGTTGTATTTCATATTATTTTAAAAAGCATTATATTTAACAAACAAAAAAATCGTATGTGGGGAGCCAACCATTGATTCCGTAGCTGTTTCATAAACATTACTCTTTGGTTCTTTCGGTAAAGTCACGTAGGTATCGGTAAAGTCACGTAGGTTTAAAATAAAATAATAATACCTACGTGATTTACCGAAAGAACCAAAGAGTATGGATTTCTGCAGTCACGAAAGCTTCAAATCAAGATTCATAGACATTGTGAAGAGGTGTCTTCTGTTGTTTTGCAGCTTCAACACATGGGACACAGAATAATATCCAACAACAGCTGGTCCAACGTTGCATGGTTTATATTAGAACGATGTTCTTATTGTATCGATACTATAATATCGATATTAACGCATTGTTCGGAAAGGCGCGCGACCCGATGAAACGCGGATAAGGGGGTTTTATTTGTAAAAAAACTGAAAGCGAGTTTCACAACGCGGACGATTTAAACAAAAACAGAACTCTGGTGACACCAACGGAGCCGAGTGAATGGATTGCTTCGGCTGCCGCTGCGTTTGTAACAGAAAGCCTCCAGATTAATGGCAGGTCCCGCTAAAGAAGCCACGGCGTTGAGACGTTAACTACCTCGTCTGATATACAGACGAGGTAGTTAACGTGGGTTCGATCCCGACCCTTAGGCCCGCTGCTGCTGTACATTTGGAGTTTGCGTGTCTCTCTCTTGCCGGGTCCTCCGGTTTTTTTCCATCCACATTAAGAAACGTGCCTTTGGCGCATTCGGTTGGCTATAAATTTCCACACGATGATGATAAGGCCACTTCGTTGGGCTATCATTTGTGGCCAGGTCGCTTCTGAAAAAAGCGCGACAAAACTCAGTGTGACCTTGCCCGGTAAAAAATACTTTAAAAAAATATTGTTTAAATAGTTTTAAGTTCAAACCGGTCTGAGGCTGCCTTATTCTGGAGACGATCGCTCTTGGGTAATATTGAGAAATATTAATCTGAGAAGATGCGTCCGGGCGATAGCGTCGAAGTTGCTTCCTCTCGCTTTTCTGAACAAATCCCCTTACAGTATCTGCGTGTTCATTGTATCGCGCCAGAAGATCGCCCCAGCCCCGTATTTCTCTCTGCACACTTAACCCAAGCGGGAAAAAGAGCCGATGACGTTCGACCAAAAAGTTGTGTCGCCGTGACTGGATGTGTTTCTCAAAACAAAACAAAAAAAGAACTCCCGGGGCAACTTGAACTCCGTTGCGATAAATTATACAAAGAAATAAAACGCAGCACCGCTTTTCACGCCGAATCGACACGCGAGCGAATCTGCCGCATTATGAGATGTTCCGGGGGAAAAATAAAATAGCTTACATGCGCCGATTCAGAATCTAAATTTTTATCCTTCTCCTGTTCCCCCCACTGTCCATGAAGCTATGCAACTCTGGTCTCAAGCAACTATGTAACAGCACTTGCCCCAAACGGCCTGTAAAAGCCACACGGGGTGGTGGTGGTGATGGGGTGGGTGGGGAAACGTCGTCTTTGTGATGTGTGTGTTCACAGAGTTGTCTTTTTTTACGAACGGCCCACGGATTCAAAGCAACGTACTTGAATGTTTTCAAATGTATAATTTTTTTTATGTTTTTTGGTTGGGGGGGGGGGATGGATATCGGATAAGTAAATGGATCTGACCAAATGTGTGTGTTGTTGGGAACCCCTCCACCATCCAACGACGCAGCCAATTAACGTGCGGGTCGTCACGGCGCGAGAATTATCGTCGTGTCGATGCAACTCGACAGGGTCGTCAACAACACCGCGGCCTTCAAAATTAAATGAATGTAATTAGCCGACGGTTCGGGCAATCGTCCCTCCAATGGTCGTCTTTTTTAATGGGCGATGATACCGTTTAGCCGTTTTCTCGGCTATTTTACGCGGGGGATACGTGGATACTGCGCGAGTACAGCCAAAACAACAACAACATCGTTAATGTTGCAGAGAGGGAGTACAGCAGGGGTCCTGAATGGATATCGCACGACTGAACACGAGAGACGCGAGTCAAAAAGAGTGCGAATGTAATGTTTAAATAAAAACAACAGCTAGGTGCTGGTGCACGTAAGCTATGCATAGAATCTTTTAACAAAAAAAGTTTCAAAATCTTAATATTTATTTATACTGGAGGAATTCGATGAGCTATAAAGCTCTTTTTTTCACAGGTGTCCAGTTAAGGGCACGGGGTCAGAACGTTACAACAACAAATTACACAACAACACGCTAAACAAATCAACTTGAAAATAAATACCAGTAAAAAAAACGTAACTTTTTTCGTTATCTTACCAGCATATCAGGAAGAAGGCCCATTGTCCAATACATCACCTAAATTATATTGTTTCTATCTTCGGCCACACAGTGTTGTTGATTAATGTGTTATGGTTGTTGTTCATTGTCCGTGTGCATCACTGCCAACGCATCATCATCATCATCCTCCTCCACCACCGCCCGCCTAAATAGTTATATCATTGTATCAGCTGACGCCTGCACATTGTATAATAATCCCCCCACAGCATTTAGATGTATAGTCTACAACGCGTGACTGCCAAGCGGGCAACGCTATGAGATGAGCATGAATGCGTGCGCGTTGCGGCTGGAACGGGTGCGGCTTGAATCGTCTTTGCGGTTTGCGCTACGTCACACTTCATCTGACAATGACATCGCACAGGACGTTACCCATGAGTAAATGTTCTTCGGGTTAGATCGCGTAAGTATAAACGTTGTGGATTTACTCTCCAACACACCGGCGGGCTGAAGTAGTGATTCCGTGGCACGTTTTGTTCACGTGACAAATACCTTTGCTAATTGGCCGCGTCGGGTGGTTGGAGGGTTACGACACAACATGAATGCTTACGCGATCTAATCCCGAACGAAAACCTTTATTGTGAATAATATTGATCGCGAAAGCCCGCATACGTGTTAAACTGGCAAGACGTTAACCCCGTCTCTCCGCTCCCCTTCGCGAACATCGCTCCGCACGATGTAAAGTGGTCGATAGGTTCCATGAGCGACAACGAGTATGTGCCATCGCGTGTGGAACAAGTACAGGCGGCATGATTCTCTTGAGTGTGCACAGGGTGCAATATGAATATACATTACCCTACGTGCGTGTAAGCAGCCCCTCTGTAAGTTGAATGCACTCTTGCATCAATGTTCTCAATACTATTTATTTATTGACAAATAAAAGTGGCTATTGCAATGCATAAACGTGTACTATTCCTCATTCTTCTTCTTATTATTATAAATACATGTACTATATGAAAACAAAATGACTCAACATAAATGTTAATAATTGTCTATGAGTCGTGATGCGAAATCGACTGCAGAAAGTAGAGTAACAAAACCAAAGACACATAACCCCGTATAGCCCTAACAGACTGTTGGGGCAAGTGCTGTTAGTGAGCACCCATAAAACTAAACTATACACTAAAACGATGCAAGGCACACTGAGCTATACAGCTGTTTATCAGAAGCGACCTGGCCACAGATGATAGCACGGCGAAGTGGCTTAACATGTTGTAATTTAAATCCGCCAAATACTCTAAAACGCGTGATGTTGATTTTTAAATGTGGAGAGAAAAACCGAAGGCCCCAGAGACAAATTCACACGACCACCGTGATGATGATGATGGTGATGATAGAGAGAGACACGCAAACTCCAAATATACAGCAGGCGTCGTCAGGGTCGTAATCGAACCCACGCGATCCTGCATACCAGGCGAGGTAGTTAACATCTCCTAGTCACCGTGATGATGATGAGAGATGAGAGAGAGACGCAAACTACAAATATACAGCAGCAGGTGTCAGGGTCGGGATCGAACCCACGACCTCCTGTATACCAGGCGAGGTAGGTAACATCTCGCCACCTATGAAGGCACACGAGGTGAGGTGGGTGGCCGGCACCACGCCCGGCCGCCTTTGTTTCCACAGCGCCTATGTTTCCACATCGCACCACGCTACTCATTTGAGGCTGAGTCGACCTAGGAGAGGCCCGCGGTTACGGCTCAGACGGACGTCGCTCGGCATTGTGACCCTGAGCGGGAATTGAACTCGGGTCGCCAGGTTCGTCGCGGAGTGCGCAAAGTGCTGCGCCACCGCTACCCACACACAACTCCACAGTGTCGTGATTGTGTCGTGGGTTCCACGGAAACTGGAGACGTAGTCTGTAGAGGCAACACGGTTTATTGTAAATCTTTACAGAAAGCCACCCCCCCCCCCCCCTTTACTCCCGCTACCTGGGGAGGTATTGCCTCCGGGCTGACGTGCCCTATCACTGGGGCTACGGGCTCTGAGTCCTCCGGCTAAGGGTGACCTCGGGGAGGCTACGCTGCCCTATCACTGGGGCTACGGGCTCTGAGTCGTCCGGCTAAGGGTGACCTCGGGGAGGCTACGCTGCCCTATCACTGGGGCTACGGGCTCTGAGTCCTCCGGCTAAGGGTGACCTAGGGGAGGCTACGCTGCCCTATCACTGGGGCTACGGGCTCTGAGTCCTCCGGCTAAGGGTGACCTAGGGGAGGCTACGCTGCCCTATCACTGGGGCTACGGGCTCTGAGTCCTCCGGCTAAGGGTGACCTAGGGGATGCTACGCTGCCCTATCACTGGGGCTACGGGCTCTGAGTCCTCCGGCTAAGGGTGACCTAGGGAAGGCTACGCTGCCCTATCACTGGGGCTACGGGCTCTGAGTCCTCCGGCTAAGGGTGACATAGGGGGGGGCTACGCTGCCCTATCACTGGGGCTACGGGCTCTGAGTCCTCCGGCTAAGGGTGACCTAGGGGAGGCTACGCTGACCCGACCCAGCCAAGGAGCGGGTCTCGACCACTGCTTCGCGCTCTGCCCCGGCCCTTAAAAGGACGTCGGGTCCGCGAAGGCTGCGCGCAGCCTGTTGAACTATCTGAGCCATTCACCGGACCTCTCCAGCGGTGAGCGCTACGCTGCGCTACTCACCTCGGCGACCCGAGTTGGATTCCCGCTTACGGCCAACACCCAGTGACGATTATCTGAAACGGTCGTGGGCCTCTCCCCTGGTCGACTCAGCCTCAAGTGAGCACCCGGTGCGGTGTGTAAACATCGTCACTGGGGAGACAAAGGCGGCCGGGTGTGGTGCTGGCCACCCCACCCCCCTCGTGTGGCCGTAGCGGCCTTCATCGGTGCTGTTCGCTGACAGAATTTGCAGTCTGTTACAGCTTACACGGGTGGGGGGGGGGGTCTTTGTTCCGTGTCTGCGTGTGTTCTTTATTTTTGTAATATCGAATACAACACCAGAGAATGTCAGAAAGCGTTCCATTGTTTTACGGGGGGAGGTTACGCACAGCCCGCAGGGGAGAGTGAGAGACGCAGGGGAGAGTGGGAGACGCAGGGGAGAGTGAGAGACGCAGGGGAGAGTGAGAGACGCAGGGAAGACACAGGGGAGAGTGAGAGACGCAGGGGAGAGTGGGGGACGCAGGGGAGAGTGAGAGACGCAGGGGAGACGCAGGGGAGAGTGAGAGACGCAGGGGAGAGCGGGAGACGCAGGGGGGAGTGAGAGACGCAGGGGAGAGCGGGAGACGCAGGGGGGAGTGAGAGACGCAGGGGAGAGCGGGAGACGCAGGGGAGAGTGGGAGACGCAGGGGAGAGTGGGAGACGCAGGGGAGAGTTAGAGACGCAGGGGAGAGTGGGAGACGCAAGGGAGAGAGGGAGACGCAGGGGAGAGTGAGAGACGCAGGGGAGAGTGAGAGACGCAGAGGAGAGCGGGAGACGCAGGGGAGAGTGAGAGACGCAGGGGAGAGTGAGAGACGCAGGGGAGAGCGAGAGACGTAGGAGAGAGTGAGAGACGCAGGGGAGACACAGGGGAGAGTGAGAGACGCAGGGGAGACACAGGGGAGAGTGGGAGACGCAGGGGAGAGTGAGAGACGCAGGGGAGAGTGGGAGACGCAAGGGAGAGCGGGAGACGCAAGGGAGAGTGTCTCTCTGACGCTCTCCATGTCTCTCTCCCTGTCCCTCTCTCCCCTCGAGTTCGTGGTGGGATGTCTAAGTTTGTGCTCGCCGGAACGTCAGTCCTCTCTCACTCTCTCTGTGTGTGTGTCATTGTGGGAGCCAGCACGCAACTGCTGTGCGAGTATCCAGGGCAAACGAGTTTATTCGTGCAGGAAATCGTCGTGTGGCACCTGAGTTGGTCTCAAGACTTTTGGAGGGGGGGTGGGGGAGGGAGATTTGTGTGCTCTGTTGTTGTTACAGGAGCGCTCTAAGTGCGTTGTTGGAGTTATTTGAGGGAAGTGAGTTGGCTCCACTTTCTCTTTTAGATTTTCTTCATTTATTGTTTTATACGTCTAATAAGCCCCGACGTAATATTCTTCTCCTTCTCAGAAGCGCTTTGTTAATACTGGAAATGACACACGGAGCGGGTGGGTTGCTGGTTGGTGAGACATCAACACCAGAAACACCGCTCAGCGTGAGCCGAAGTTTAAACAAAAACAAAATAAAATTCGTGCTCTGCAAATATTCTCGCTGCCAAAATGAACCAAATCCTGGAAACCGATTGCCCGAAGCCAACCGCTGTCCCATCACTCCACGTACTTCGCACGCAGATGACGCCAGGGAACGCAACTCGCCGCCACACCGTGCCGTTTGCGTCACAGCGTTTCCCGACCTCACCACTCGGCTCACGCCACTCACCGCTCGCCAGATGTATACAAAGACAAAGATCCCGCCCCCCCCCTCCGTGTAGCCTTGACAGAATGTTGGGGCAAGTGCTGTTAGCGAGTGGCACCTATGAAGGCCGGCACGGGCACACGAAGGGGGGGTGGGTGGCCAACGCCACGCCCGACCGCCTTTGTCTCACTAGTGGCGATGTTTGTTTTTTTTTTTACAGGAGGAGATAAACCATCAACCACGCGAACTCGGATCATACTCGCAGCAGCAGCAGCAGCAGCGGCGGCGGCTTTTGGCTGCTGGCCATTGAACAAAGGCGGCGGTGGTTCTCTGCATCGAGTGGGGTGCTTCTAGACGCGCTTTCTGCGGACGTCTGGAAGCGCTCTGCCTTCCTACAGTTTAGTAAGAAACCACTTGAACTATGCACTTTAAAAAAAAAAAATCTATATTGAAAAATCGTTTCTTTCGAACTGCCGTTTTGCTTTCGTTTGTCGTCCTTCACTCCGCACCTCCGATTATAGCACGGTTGGCTGCGTACGGTGCGAAAGACGTTCTAGATATACACATACCCTACGTACGGTGCGAAAGAAGTTCTACATACATAGGCAGGTCGGCAGGTCGCGTATGGTGGGGTGTTTGAACGTATTAACACCTTTTGATTTGAAGCTTTCGTGACTGCAGGGATGCACGTGACTTTACCGAAAGAACCAATAACATCTTAACACCTGTTTCATTGCCAGAAAGGGCCTATTTCTTATTTTTGTCGTATTTTTTAACTCTCACTAGCTTTACTACCCGGCTTCGCCCGAGACTTAGATTCTTGCCTTGGATTAATACACGGCCTACGCGGAGGGAGGGGCGGGGGGGGGGTGCGTGACGTCGGCAGGCACACTGCGTCACGCTGCCGCATGCGGGTGACATCACAGATGTGACGTCACCGCTCATTTGCCGTGCAAAATATATCCATTAATGCGCCCCCCCCTCTCCCCCCCAAAATACAAACGTCTATTTTTATACTTTTTGCATTGTGTACAGTCTGGAAGCTACCCACGTGCCAAATTTCAAGTTTGTTGCATGTCGGGAAGTATGCTAAACATTTCGAACAGACACACATATTCACACATTTCCCTTTTATATATATAGAAAGATAACATCTTCAACTCGACTCAAGCAAACTCCAGACGTGCTGCTAGAGGTGGGCCGACTCACGCTTTAAAAATTGGCGGTGATTGCGTTAATTGTAAGGTCCGGCCCACAGCTGGAGCCGACCGATCGTGAGTTCGATCCGTCCGAAATAAAGACAAAGATCACCCGTATAGGCCTTGGCAGACTGTTTGGGGCAAGTGCTGTTAGCGAGTGGCGCCTATGAAGGCCCGGCACGGCACACGGTGGGTGGTGGGGGGGTTGGTGGCTGGGCCAGCGCCACGCCCGATCGCCTTTTGTCTCACAAGTGGCGATGTTTTACACGCCGCATCAGGCGGTCATTTGTGGCTGAGTCGACCGAGGAGAAGGCCCAGAACGCAACGCTACGGACATCAGACTATTTTACTTATTTTATCAGCGGCATTAAAATATTATAATTTGTTTTTTATTCTTTAAGTTCATATTTTGTGGCTGTAATAATAATATTTTTCTATTTTTGTATTCTTTCTATGGGGGGGGGGGGGGGGGGGTCATCTCTAATTAGTCTTTTACAAAACTCTACCGATAACCCGGAAAGAATTGAGACAACAAAACACAATTCATGAATGTTCAAAAATGACATTGCATTTTCCGTAATACATTTCCCAGATTGTAAATGTTGTGGATTTACTCTCCAACACACCGGTGTGCTGTACTAGTAACGAATTGGCACATTTTATTTACGTGACAAACCTTACCAATTGGCTGTGTCGGGTGGTGGCGGGTTTAACAACACATTTAGATTTACGCGATCTAACCCAAAAAATCTATATTATGGATTATATTGGTCGGGAAAGCTAACGTGTTAAACATTACACTGCATTTGTAATCTTAACTAAAATAAAATAAACTGTTCGAAATTAATTTAACAAAAAAGTCAATTCATGCATTAATATAAATGGCGGTCAGTTTGAAAATCTGTTGAAATTAATTCTGTATTCTTTTTTTATTAAATTAAAAATATATAAAATAATAATAAATAACAATAACCCTATGTGTCCTGACTTTTGGGCCACGCGCTATCGGGCCACCATACGCCCGCGGAAATGGCCCCCATTCTGTGCGCGTGGCTCTCAAGCCCTCGTGGCGGCGCCAAGGCGAGGCAGCGGCGAACGGCGCGGTCCAAACGTCGAGCGTCGTCGCGACTTGCGATGTCCCGCGTGTGGACCCCATCGCGTCTCCGTGAACCTCGGCGCAAAACAAAAAAAAGGCACCGGCGCGGAGAGCGAGCGCTTCGGGTTTTCGACTCGTCACATCACCGTGCAGGCCAAATTAAACTCTCCGCTGTAGTACATTTATATTTACGGTTGTTACGCGCGTCCGTCGAGGAGTCCAATTCCAAATCATTTGTAAACCCATGGCAACAGTACAAACGGAAAGAAAAACACGAATCGCATTCGTCAATAGCACTGTGGTTTTATTTCGTCAAGTTATAATAAACCATCGCGCGAACTACGATCATCCTGACAGCAGCAGCAGCAGCAGCGGCGGCTTTTGGCGAAGCCATAGAACAAAGACCATCGCTGCATCGCGCGCATTCAGATGCGCTTCTGCGGCCGTCTGGAACGCTCTTGCTTCCGAAATTAGCAAGCCACTGGACCTATGCACTGTTAAGTCATCTAGATTTGGCAAAGTATTTTTTTGGGAACTGCTTTTAATGTTTAGCTTGTTGTCCATCCCCCGCACCTCCGATTAGCACGGTTGGCTAAGCACGGTGCGAAAGAAGTTCAACATGGATACATCCATACATGCAGGCGACATTGCAATGTTTTTTTAATCACCCTGCTTTATATAGGGACATTGCCTGAAACGTCTCCTTCTTAAAAACCATTGCTCAAAACGTCTTCTATTATATATCCGTCCCGCAGAGAGTTGTTGGCGAATGTTTTGAGTTGTTTTTATGCGTTCTAGTACACAAACGCTAAACCATCACCAAACAATGTTTAACCCGGAGCGGTCATTGCGAGTGATAATGTCCATATTCTTTGGGTCTTTCGTTAAAGTCACGTAGATAGGTTCAAAGAAAAAAAAACTACGACGTTTCGATCACAACACAAGCGATCGTCATCAGGAGGAAAAAAAGAGTGGGGACAGCTCCTGATGACGATCGCTCGTGTTGTGATCGAAACGTCGTCGTTTTTGTTATTTTCTTTGAATTTATCCACGTGACTTTACCGAAAGACCCAAAGAACATGAATTCCTGCAGTCACGAAAGCTTTAAGTCAAGATTTAGTTATAATGTTGTTGTTGTTGCTGCTGCTGCTGCAAATGCCGCTGCTGTTGCAGCTTCTAAAAAATTAGAACGAATTTTTCGCGTCGTCCCCTTACTCCACGCAATCCGTGGCCACCTCTCCAAAGACGAAGATCTCCCCCTGCATGGGTGGCCAGAGCACCCACGCACGGCCGCCTTTGTATCCCGACTGACGATATTTACACGTGGCACGAGAATACTCATTCGAGGCCGAGTCGACCTAGGAGAGGCCCGGGCACCCGTTCAGATAATCGTCCCCGGTGTTGGACGGCCGTGAGCGCGGAAATGGAAACCCGGTGGATCCGGCCGTGTTCGCAGCTCGGCGCACACCGCCACACCGCCGCTGCGCCAACACCCCACCGACATCACGCTAATCCCCCAGTCACATGCGAACTTATATGTAAACTCCATTGTCAAGGCGCTCTGTTCCTCCCACACAGCTTAAAGAGACGCTGTCCATGCTTCTTGGCAGGGTTCACTCAAGCGCCGTCTTCCGGACAGTCCTGTTTCTTCACCTGAGGAAGGCTACTTGTGTTGTGGCCGAGACGTCGTGAGAATTTTATTGTGTTATTATCATTATTTTTATTATTTTATCTCCATTCTACGTGATTTTACCGAAAAAGAACCCGGAAGATGAGCCCCACGAGCCAGCACGCGGTCCGCGCAGCCTCCGCGCTCGAGGGGAAAGGACCCCCCAATTGCTTACGGCAGAGGTGTGACCGCCTTCTGCAACTGCGTGGAGGCGCGCAACGCAAACGCAGAAGCTGGGCAAGCGAAAGGTCACGGCTGTCCCCGGACGCGCTGCGGCGCTCGCGCGCAGAGGCGACAGCTCGAGACGCGGCCGTCATCGGCGGTTACAAAATGCCACCGGGCCATTCTTTAAATATCAAAAAAAAACCCACGCACATTTTGTGTTTAGGGAGGAGGAGGAGGAGAAGTAGAAAATAAAACCCGCACCGGTTCGTGCTCGCAGTGCGCTCGGTCACGATGTGCAATGACGTCTGTATTTATTTATTTATTCAGCGGTGTGTGCGTGCGAGAGTTGAATTGAAGGTTGATCGCCCGGTCTTTGAAAGTTTGGTGATATTTCACCCCAGCGCGCCACCCCACCGACCCGCCAGCCACTTAAGATCCGTTCGCTATAAACACAGATACAGTATATATATACACGTTGTCTTTCCGATTCGCTTCTGAGACTACTGCTCCTTCGCAGGGAATTTCTCTGCAGGCATTGTGCATCTTATTCTCTCTTTATACTTCGGCCTCTTCTTCTTCTTCTTCTTCGTCTTGTGTCGGCTTCAATGAGGGTAGGAAAGTCTGTGTCACGACTCGATCTGGTACAAGGACGTGCGTATGTTCGCCTAAGGGGTGCGGCACAGAACGCACACTTTCCATCGGCGAGCTTTCACTTTTCCCAGATAATTAAATCTGACATTCACTCGTTGATTGCTTTGGCGCATTCTTTTTTTTCCCTCATTTTCTGCAAAACCGCATTGCGTGTCCGTACGTACGTACGTACGTTGAACTTCTTTCGCGCCGTACGTAGACGACCGCGCTAATCGGAGGTGCTCCCGGAAGTGACAACAAATTGAACACAAAAGGCAGTTCTTAAGAAATCAGTTTTCAAACATAGATGATTTAAAAGTGCAAAGCGCCAGTGGCTTCCGATCATCGGAAGGAAGAGCGTTCCAGACGGCCGCAGAAGCGTTACCAGCCGCCGAGGCTCGCCCACAAAATGTCACCTTCGTAGAGAAGAATACTTTTTTTGGCCACGGGTCAAATCTTATCTTATCTCAAAAGAATGTGTTATACATCACCGTGTCCAAGTCGCCTTACACATAATTAGCAATGGTACGACACGGATGTAAATGATGGTGGGGATGACGCGAATGAAATAGGCGGGAGGAAGTGACGGGGAAAAAACCTCTGATGATGAGCGAATTCGGCCAAAATCAAATTGATTACAGTGAATGATTGAACGAATGGAGGAATGAGTGAAGGCCGTGTATTGAAGAGGGAAATGTGACGGTGGTGGTTATGAAAGGGGGGGGGATTAATGGGCCGTCCATAAATGACGTCACGCAATTTTGGACGATTTTGGACCCCCCCCCCCCACTCGTCACACGGTGTCACAAAAAGTCAGACCCCACCTCAAATATGACGTCACAAAGCTCTGCCCCCCCCCAAACCATATTTCCATTTTGAAAATAAAACATGCTTCAAATCGCTTTAA